>NC_079442.1:47700989-47825989 GCF_903798145.1 Danio aesculapii
TTTCTCACCTGCAGTCATTACCTGACTTTGTTTGTGAACTTTTCTTTGTAAAGAAAATTGGATTAATAAATAATCAAAAGATACAACAAAATGTGGATTACACCATACAACAGATTCAAGTAAGTCATGATTTATTTAACCTTTAGAATGGTGTCCTTCAGGGGCGTTGCTAGACATAAAGCTCTACTGGGGCCCGTACCCTCCTCCCCCCCCCCCCCCCCCCAAAAAAAAATATATATATACACTACATATAAATATACTATATATATATATATATATATATATATATATATATATATATATATATATATATATATATATATATATATATATATATATATACACTATTATTCACTATTATTTTGAAGAATAATTGTATAATAATAAGAATACTTTTATGTATATTATATTTAGTATATAAAAGTATTATTTTTATTATATAATTATTCTTCAAAATAATCTTAAATGTAACTGGAAAACAATGTTAAGACAACTGGAGTGATGCTAAGATCATTTAAGAAATTACTTTTGTATAAATATTAATTTAATTTGAATGAAATTCTATAGACAATTCAATAAAATACATTAAAAAAAAAGATGTGTTATAGGATTATCTGTTGTAGACTTGACACATGGCAGATGATTAGGTTTGTTAAGTCTTACCTCCTGACTCCTCATCCCTATTTTTGCTTCATGCAAAAAAATCTATCAGGAGGCATGCTAAGTAAGATCACCGTCATATTGTTTAAACTTTAGTTTTGGCCACTTGCAAGACAAAAAAGGCTGTTACGCTGGTTTTACAACGCATGAGCGGCGCGTAACAAGCAGCCTGCTTTTTTGGCGCGCATATTAACTACCGGGATTCTCAGAAGCGCGAGCAGCGCGTGCGCGAGGCGCGCGTGTTCTTTGCGCACACGCGGAGATGCGTCAGTTTGCTTTTTGATTAAACACATTGCTTCCACCAGCGTTGGTTCAGTTGCACATAGAGAATAACGTCTTTATTTAGGAATTACCTCTCTTAATAAATACACTTGCATATGAAGTAAATCATATCTCAATGCATTTACTGGGGCACTGGAGATTTTCACTGGGGCAATTGGGTCTAGCGACGCCCCTGGTGTCCTTGCTCTTTCTTAACAAGTAGTTAGCAAGCTAGTTAGTTAGCTGGCTAAATCAAATCACACGAATTTACCTTGCCACCTAAATGAATTTAAAATGAATACATGCAACTCTAGAGTGATTATAAACTGTACAAGTTAATTAATATAATTTGTTTAGCTAATTTATTTTGAATGGCTACAAGCTAGCTGGCTAGCTACACAGTTTTGCTTGTTGACTTTGTTTTTTGTAATATTGAGGTAAATTTGGTTTTGTATTCGCACATTCGTTCTGTGACAACTTTTAACATGCTCCTTATATTGTTTACCATGGTACTTTGAATATTCAGTCTGAAATCACATGCAAGTATGACTTCAAAACAACATTAGCACTATTTATTTGACTGTGAACAATGTACTTTGACAGTCATTGGCTGATAATATGACTTCACTATTTAGATTAAGAATACTTTTCTGAAATTATAATAATAAGGAGAAAGTCTGAATGTGTGAATATAAAACCAACTTTACCTCAATATATTGAGTCAATGTTTTCTGTGTCATATGAATTGGTTTGCATTGTGTGCACATTTTGGCATTGCTGATGCTTTCCTCCCAGTGTTATTGGATTTATGAATCATCATATTTTGCCTTGCAGTTTTATGCCTTACAAACTTCGCATTTGTTTTCCTCTGACTGTTGTTTTGCAATTGTCTGCTAAATTTTGCTGGTTTTGATGTGTTCTTGAGGTAACATTATCTGGCTGGATGACACTGATGAGGTTTTGTTGAAATTGCGAGACTGACGTGTGAAAGGATTGGTAGCATTAGTTGGCTGGATTGAAAAAAATATTGTTGTTTTCAAGCTCAGCATGTCATTTGTCATATTGTTTCGTACCAGGTTTAAAATTCTATCAAACAAGAAAATGTGATGAAGATTTTTCATTTTATGACTTTCTACATTAGCCAACTACATTGTGAAAATGACAAAACATGTTAGACTTCTGATGTGTTTGTGAGGTTTCATCGAGACACATGTTTGTTTGTGTGCAAATCAGATTTTATCAGTATTTCAGTCTTAATTAGCCATTAATCATTAGATAGGAAAATGAGTTGTCAACTAATGAGCCAATATTTGAATAACCTGCAATATTCAAGTAATAATGATAATAAAAATAAAAAAAATAAAATAAAATATTTTACATACTTTTAATACTTGAATTTATTTTTATTTAGTTTGAACAAACAAATATTATGTATTTCACTCTTACATTCACTATTAATGATTTAATTCGTTGTTGAATTTCTAACATGAGTCATGGCTGTATGCTTACTGAATAGTTCACTGTGTTGTGAAGAGGCTCAAAAGTGTCATGTTGATTAAATGATGTCAGATTGGTGACACTTGTTTTCTTCCTTTTTCCCATTGAGAATGAATAATCTTTTTGTTCATTGTAAAGCATGGATTTGTTATGTTGGTTATCTATTTTGGAAATTTACAGAAATGTGGCACACTGCATTATTTCTACATAATAATTGTCTTTATCATTAGTAGACACCTAAAGTTTATATTAAGGTTATATTGGGGCATTGTTATTTTAACATACTCTTGAATGTATTTTATTTGACACATCTCAGATTATGTATTCACTTTTAATACTATTCATAATAATATTTTGATAGCAAAATTGTATTGTTACAATTTTATCTTTTGTTTTGTGCTAACATGGATTTGGATTTTAGTTTCATTTATTATGCATGTTTTCACAGAGGATTTCTCTAAAAGAGATACATTATGTATGATATAAATAACTAGAATCTTGTTTGCATCCAATAATAACAACAATAATAATTGGTATTTTAATAATCACTTCAAGTAATTATATTTGTAAAATATTTATTTTTAGTAGGAAAGAAAAAAGTATAAACAGGCTTCCAGAATGGTGTGTGTGTGTGTATCTCTGTGTGTAAATTATGGACATAAACACATGATCTTTTTTTGTTTGTTTTGTTTTCTTTTTAGTTGTTGTGCAAACAGACCAATTAAAATGTTTCTGCTGAGAAAAATACCATAATTTCTCAGCTGATACTTCAAAAACAGTTCAACAATGCCTCAACTGTACTTGTTATCAGAGCAGTTTTCCACATATCCTGTTCAGTTTTGTGTCTAGTTTGTATCAGTTTCAATAGATTTTTTTTTTTTTTATATTAAATACTTATCTGAATATATGCTGCTTCTGTTATAAACATTTCTTGTTTCAATTAACTGCGTAAGCTTTTATTATAATATACTCATGATATAAGACATTATTACAATATTGCAAAAAAGATTTTGTTAATACTTTGTGTATATACATGATCAGAGTAAATAAACGGGTCATGCTTTATTTTGATGGTCTGTTTGTTGAATGTAAGTTACATTGCATCTACATGCCAACTAATTCTCATTAGATTAGAAGTAGACTGTTAGGTTAGGGTTAGTGTAAGTTGGCATGTACTTGCAAAGTTTCTTACAATCAGTTAAATGTCTGTTGAAGGACCAGTATCGACAGATATTAAGCAGACAGTCTACTAATACTCAAATGGACCATCAAAATAAAGTGTTACCAAAAATGTTTTAAAATAAATTGCCAAAGGGTTACACAGGTAAACAGGTAACACTTTATAATAAAGTCTTATTAGTAAATGTTAGTTAATGCATTCAAATCAACAGTGAGAAATGGCAATACTATAGTTAAGTTAGAGCTGTGAAATGTTTTAAAAAATAATAATTACCATAATGGAATATTCAATATCCATATAGCAGTGAGGTGCAATAAATTCCTTTTTAACTTTACCTTCTTTATTTACATTTTTTTTAATGGATGCACTAAAATGAAAATTATTGGCAGAAAACGAAAATTCTGATTTAAATAAAAACGACCAAAAATGATTTTTTGCTATAATTACGTATAAAACAAATGCAGACGATTTTCATTCATTCAATTTCTTTTTGGCTTAGTCCCTTTATTAATCAGGAGTTGGCACTAGGCTTGGGTGGTAATATGGTATACCGCGGGATCTAAAAATAGCAAAGGTATCAGTTTCAAAACCGTTATACCATCATAAAAAACAATGCACTTATATAGGAGAACAAGTATTAAATATTATTTATTTAATGCCTAAAAATGCGTATGCGTGACTGTCATCACGGGACAGTGTGGACGAGAAAGGTGAGGTAAGATGGCGAGTCGCGCACCAAGTGACTTGGTCTCGAAAAGAACACAACCACTGCAGTTTGGCAGTATTTCGTATTTTGAGCGAACGAGAAGGGAGATGTAAATACGAACTAGAGGTCTACATTCCCGCTGCTGTACCGGGGAGCCGACCAGATTTCTTGCGGTGCGGGAATAAATTTGCAAATAAATCGCAGGAGCGGTCGGTAACTCTGGTGTAATTTAAACGGGAGCGGGCGGTCTAACAATGTCACTCCAGAGGGAGCAAGCACGCGCACATCTGCGTGGATGTTGTTTATGTGTGTGTGTGTGTGAATGAGAGAGAGCGTGATGCTGTGTTGCTTGTTTGGTGCTGTCTATGTGTGTGTGTGTGAATGAGAGAGAGCATCCCACAAACAAGACAAACAGGTGACCGCGAACCTCAGGTCGCATATATACGGTATTCAGTTTCTGAATGGTTTAGGCACAAGCCAACAGTTTGGTGACACTGTCTGAGCCTTACATCATAAGTTGTTTTTTTTATGCACCATGATACCGTATACCGAGGTAAAATAGGGAGGTGGTTTGACGGTATAAAAATTTGGATACCACTCAAGCCTAGTTGCCACAGCGGAAAGAACCGCCAACTTATCCAGTATATGTTTTACGCAGGGATGCCCTTCCAGCTGCAACCCAGCACTGGGTAACACATACACTCCCGCATTCACACACATTCACTACAGCCGATTTAGCTTACTCAGTTCACCTATACCGCATGTCTTTGGACTGTGGGGGAAACCGAAGCAACCAGAGGAAACCCACACCAACACGGGGAGAGCATGCAAACTCCACATAGAAATGCCAACTGACCCATCCGGGGCTTGAACCAGCGACATTCTTGATGTGAGGCGATCATGCTATCCACTGCACCACGTGATGCTCTTAAAAGATTTTACTTAAAAAATAATAAAAAAAACTTACTGGATCAGGAAAAGTCTGCGAGCCAGTTAATGTAAAAATTATATAGCAAGAAATATCGCTATCTCAATACTAAAAAGCAATATTGCTTATCACATATTTTCCTAGTATTGTGCATCCCTTGTTCAAGTTAAAACAATTGGACTGAACTTTATTAGTTATTGCCTCTAGTCAATAAAACAGTTACACAATTTTAGTAGGAAATGAACATCAGCTAAGATTAATAAATGCTTAGTAAAATTAAACTGACTAAATTAAATGATGTTAACAAATGGAACTCAGGCCAATCCCAATTCTATTTTTGTACCCCTACCCCTTCCACATGACATATGATTTGTACCCCTATGACATATGATGACGTGTGCAGGTGCTGTACTGCTGTCCAAATTCTTAGGGGTAAATTTAAAAGCCCTTCCCATTCACCCTCGGTTTTAAGGGCCAAGGGGTAGGGCTTTAAAATTTACCCCTAAGAATTGGGACCGCACTACAGCACCTGCACACGTCATCATATGTCATCACAATCACTTGCTTCATATGAGATTAGACAATTGCGACTGCTGTAGTTATTCCAGTTGTGCTATTTTTTGGTATTTCTCTTCAGGAAATCACTGAAGGCATATATCATGTTATCATAACGATATAATGTGGCAATAAGACCATAACTATACTGTGCATTTACACAGTGGCCATATTCATCTATGTAAACACAAGAAAACAACATTAACATTATAGCAGACACTGTAAAAAGCCCATTCCAAGCCACAAGACATTACTGACAGGATATTCGAGTGTCAAAGTTGTGGGACTGCTATACAGGAGTTATTATTAGGGATTATAGATTGGGAAATTTAGCAGTTTTTATTTTAGGAATTTTTTATTTATTTATTTTTTAAAGCAGGGGTCACCAATCTCAGTCCAGGAGGGCCGGTGTCCCTGCAGGGCTTAGCTCCAACTTGCCTCAACACACCTGCCTGGGTGTTTCTAGTATACCTAGTAAGACCTTGATTAGCTTGTTCAGGTGTTTGATTAGGGTTGGAGCTAAAATCTGCAAGACACCGCCCCTTCAGGAACATGTTTGGTGACCCCTGTTTTAAAGCATGATGGTAAAACACAAACACTGTATTGAATATATTAAAACAAATGTTGTTTGTTGTAAAATTCGTAATAATGACTAAAAAATTACTAATTAGTTGATCTCCTGACTTCTGGATGCAGTCATGCTGCCGTTGTAGCTGGTGTATTCTGGGAAATTTTCTTTCCCCTCGATTTCAAGTGTGGTCCTGAAAAATATTCGTTCCAAAGTGGTATTTACCCCTTCCCCTCAGCCCTATGCCTTCAAGCTAGAGAAAATTGGGACACTCCTACCCCTTCGCGGTAACGCGCAAAACGAGGGGGAAGGGCTAAGGGGTAGAATTGGCATTGGGCCTTACTTTACAGTGTTAATGAACAAAAGGTATTCAAGGCAAAACATATTCAGGGATTTACTGTTGTGATGAGCAAACACTATCTGAATATTCTTAAAGACACTCAAAAAATTTAAATAATAACTATTTATTCACAGTATTTTGAAGTGCCCACACTATATCAGTATTTTCCATGTTCATAATATTGAATTATTACACAGCTGTCTGGAAAACTTGCTTCTGATTGGTTAGTAGCGACATTCTAATTTATGGTATTCCCCAGATAACAACCTCTAACTAACGCATGGCTCATCCGGAAACTTGAATCATCGTGAAATGGGTTCAAATCCATACTTGCATTCACATTCATATATATCTGCTTGTCTGTCTTGTCGCTGTTTGGTGCTATTATGTGAAAGAATAAAACATAGGTAGGTATGCTTATTCAGCCAGTTTCGTGTCTGTTTAACTTTGCGTTTTTGACGGTTTGGCACCATCTTGTGACAATGTGCAGGTTGTTGCAACGTTCTACTCCATCAGCAGTTTTCTTTTCTGTCCTTTTTGAGTTTATTAAAAGTGTAAATAAGGATTACGTCTCAGAACAATGTTTTGTTTCTAATCTTGATGTTTTGTTTGCAATTAACGTTAGCTGTGTAACAAGCGGTATAAATTACATCCAGGATGGTTTCAGACTTGAACAACAGCTGCTGATAAGCCTGTGATGCTGTTATTATGCAATAACAATCTACTGGATGTCCTTTATTCCTAATTGACTGAATAGCCTATCTAGGGCTGAGCGATTAAAATTGGTATCAGCATTTATTGAACCGAACATCAATGTCAATACGATAAAAAAAAGTTAGGTATGAAGTTTCGGTATGAAGGCTGTAGTTGATAAGCTTGTCAGGCTGTATTATGCGATAACAATCTACTGGATGTACTTTATTCCTAACTTACTGAATAGCCTTTCTATGGCTGGCGAAAAAATTGGTATGGGTATTTATTGACCGAACACCATTGTCCAATGACGATAAAAAAAAGTTTGGTATGAGGCGTAGATTGTATTAATGTAGATTTATTAAATGTGGCTGCTGAGCGTGCACCTTGGAAGGCATGCCAATAAGCTTTAGGGTGTAAATTTGTCATTTCCAATGGATGCGGACACATTTTCTAGATGCACCCTAGTTGATAAAACATCTGAAACTTTTCTGAATGCCGCGAGCGAACCGCGATTTATGTAAGTAGAACTAACTAATCTGCTTCACACTTTGAATGGAATACACACATTTCATTAATAACGGCAGACTAATTACCTCAGACAAACACAGAGCACCCAAACACTGCAGTGCTTTTGACTTTTCTCCATAAACTTGCATCGAAGCTATAGCAATAGTTTGTTTGTTTGTCACCGAAAACGGTTTGATGATCGCCTAGTGACAAGAGATGCCAGGGGAGTATGGGCACAAAGCGCATAGAAAATGGAGAAAGAAACCAAACACTCACGCTTGTCACTTCAGGTCAGAGTACTAACACGAAAATGAGTGCTGTATAGCAGCAGTGACGAGATTGTAAATAAAAAGGATGTAGGAAGTCGCCAGCGTGGCTTTTTGGTTTCTTTTCTTGTGCATCCCTGCCACCAGCTCCCCATCTGAAAGATTTTTTAGCATAGGGGGTTATGTAGTCATTCAACTTCACAATTTGTAATTGTTGCAGTATGTATTGAATAATGATGGCTGTTCCTTTACTCAGATTTGATTATCATAATTAGTTTTGTTTACAGAGTTTGATGTTACTGTATCATTATTATTGACACCTTACACATGTTGATCTATCTTCACCATTGCACAAACTTTGTAACACTTCAGGTTTTTAATCTATCAGGTTTAAGGAGTCTCTTTAACACCTATGTTTATATTATTTATTATATTATCAGATATTTTGTTTTTAAATATTTTTGTTTTTGACTATTAAAACTATTGGCCTTCGTAATGTTGGTAAATTAAAATAAAGTGGTTAACAAAAATAATCCTAGTATTCTTAAATGTATTGTCAAATATTGAATAATAATACATAAAATATGTTTCGCAATATCACCCAGCCCTAAGCCTATCTACATATGTCTAACTAGCATGATCCACAAGGAAACGAAACTATTTAACGTTTTGGCTAATTCTTACAAATTCGTAGGTAAGTTCAGTCGTACAAAAAATGTACGATTTTAAGAAGTAGGCATGGCACTAAACCCCAGCTCTACGTACCAATCGTCATTGGAGGAATAGCAATTGTATTAAAATGTATGAATTAGATCATACGAATTAGCCACTAAATTAAAAAGGTACTAATTGCCATGAGGCAGCATTGATCTAACTAAAGGACAATTAAATAGTCCATTAAATCTTCAGAGTTATGAAATCTGCAAGATATTTGCACTGTGCTGATTTTGTCTGGGAATATAATTATACTGAAGTGTATTTAAGCAAAAAAAGAAAAAGCACTCATGGCCTCAAGAACCTTAATAACCCCCTTTGACTTTACTGATAAAGCGAACGCATCAAGTCTTCAACACATCATCCGTATAGTTACTCCATTAAAGCCCAAAAAAGATGAAAGCCTCATCATATCAAAAGATCAGAGACTGAAGCCAAAATGATGAGGCAGAACCCAACCGGACGTCCACCTAGAATAATCAGAGCCAAAGATCACAGAGGAAAGCGAGTCAACATTGGCACAGCAGCGCGTATTTGGTCAGTGACTTCAAGGGGACGAACCCCGAGTCGAACAGAGACCGAGAACTAATGATGCTAACATTTCCCAACAAAATCATTATGCCATTTTCTTTTTTCTTTGTATTCATTGCAGAGAATATCGTTCTGTAGCTGGATGGATAGTAATGAGACCGAGTGCGAGTTCAGCTAATTTAACAGTCTTCTTTTTGCCAAGGAGCTCTAATTCTAACTCGCGTCCACACGAAATCATTAATCAAGGGCCGTCTGCAATTACCAGAGCGACAGAATCTCACTCTCACCTCACGTCTGTTCTGCCTCATTTCTGCTCGCCGTCCGCAGGTTAATAAAGAGGAGGCAGGACTTCTTGCAGACCCGTGTGAGGCTTCCTAACACTAATAAGGCCACTCAGACTTGCTAATATTAGACTGAAGAATCCCTCTGTGTGCTACAACCTGCTGGTCATGACAGTGACCTTGGCCGTTTCACTCATTTGTAACTATGGTTGGCAAAATTCTGATAGTATGATAACCCTGGATAAATATATCAGTTTCACGACATTGTGATTAATGCTGTAAAATAAGTTCTTTTTTAAATGTCTGGGCATACAGGCGGCACAGTTGCTCAGTGGTTAGCACTGGCGCTTCACGCCAACAAGGTTGCTGGTTTGAGTCCCCGGCTAGGCCAGTTGGCATTTCTGTGTGTTTGCATGTTTCCCCCGTGTTGGTGTGGGTTTTCTCTGGGTGCTACCCGGTTTCCCCAACAGTCCAAGACATGCACTACAGGGGAATTAGAATTAACTAAATTGGCCGTAGTGTATGAGTGTGTATGAATGAGTGTGTATGAACGTTTCCCAGTAATGGGGTTGTGGCTGCATATAAAACATCCGCTGCATTAAACATATGCTGAATTAGTTGGCGGTTCATTCTGCTGTTATGACCTCTGAAATAGATACGAATGAATAAGTGTTTGAAATATTTTGGAGCAGTAAACATGTCAGTCTAAGTAATTAAAATAATTATTGACTTCTGCTGTCTTTGTTACTTTCAAAAACACAGAATTAGGCTTGTGCCGGTATTCGGTAATGCGATAAATCACGGTAATGAATATGCACGATATTGTTATCGCGGGCACTTCAAAATACTGTTAAAAATAATAGATCTGAATTTATATTCTTAGAACGCGCCTTAGCTTATTTTCCATCAACCGCTTGAAGAAACACTGCGTATATGCTGCGCAGAACTGATGCGCACTCTGATGTAAACAATCCCCACATGTAGAAGCACTGTGTGCACGCAGTGCGCGCCGCCGCTGCCACCGCACTATAATCCTCACACGAGAAGAAGCATGGCGGAAGGAGGAACGCTGCCGAGAATTTCCCCCTTCAAAAAGGTAAAGTCAGAGGTTTGGAAATATTTCGGGTTCCAAAAAAATGCAGAGGGATTGCTGATCGAAGACGGTTTCCCTTTGCACATTCACTTTGATATAATTGCTCAAGTTTACTTTTATATTGTGCATTGTTTTATTTATATTTATTTGTATTTAAATGTTTGAAGTACTTTTAGTTAATTAAAAAGTTATTAAAGTTACTAAGTTGACGAAACTGAATTTTTTTGTGTTTTTTTTTATCTGTTTCTCTAGTAAAATTACAATATCGTGATAATACCGTATACCGTGATAAAAGCTCAATCAATTAATCGCAGCATGAAAATGTTATACCGGCACATGCCTAGTCCCGGCTAGGCCAGTTGGCATTTCTGTGTGTTTGCATGTTCTCCCCCGTGTTGATGTGGGTTTCTCTCTGGGTGCTCCGGTTTCCCCCAACAGTCCAAAGACATGCACTACAGGTGAATTAGATTAACTAAATTGGGCCGTAGTGTATGAGTGTGTATGAATGAGTGTTGTATGGATGTTTCCCAGTAATGGGTTGTGGCTGGAAGGCCATCCGCTGCATAAAACTATGCTGAATTAGTTGACGGTTTCATTCTGCTGTTATGACCTCTGAAATAGAGACGAATGAATAAGTGTTTGAAATATTTGGGAGCAGTAAACATGTCAGGCTAAGTAATTAAAATAATTATTGACTTCTGCTGTCTTTGTTACTTTCAAAAACACAGGAATTAGGCTTGTGCCGGTATTCGGTAATGCGATAAATCTTGGTAATGAATATGCACAATATTGTTATCGCGGGGCACTTCAAAATACCGTGAAAAATAAAGATCCGAATTTATATTCTTAGAACACGCCTTAGCTTATTTTCCATCAACCGCTTTGAAGAAACACTGCGTATATGCTGCGCAGACACTGATGCGCACTCTGATGTAAACAATCCCCACATGTAGAAGCCATTGTGTGCACGCAGTGCGCGCCGCCGCTGCCACCCGCACTATAATCCTCACACGAAAGAAGAAGCATGGCGGAAGGAGGAACGCTGCCGACAATTTATCCCCCTTAAAAAGGGTAAAGTCAGTAGGTTTGGGAAATATTTTGGGTTCCAAAAAAATGCAGAGGGATTGCTGATCGAAGACGGTTTTCTCTTTGCACATTCACTTTGATATAATTGCTCCTTTACTTTTATATTGTGTATTGTTTTATTTATATTTATTTGTATTTAAATGTTTGAAGTACTTTTAGTTAATTAAAAAGTTATTAAAGTTACTAAGTTGACGAAACTGAATTTTTTTTGTGTTTTTTTACCTGTTTCTCTAGTAAATTACAATATCGTGATAATACCGTATACCGTGATAAAAGCTCAATCAATTAATCGCAGCATGAAAATGTGATACCGGGCACATGCCTACACAGAATATTATTTTTTTACAATTTGATAAGGCATTTGGCAAATCTTTGTAAAGTAAGCCACTGCACTGTTCAGGTCTATAGCGTGCTTGTATGTTGCTTTATAAGCGATTTGTTTCTCAGATGTTTGCTGAATCATGGGCTGGAGTTCAAAAAAACCTACCCCCTGACTGCCAAAGTCCAATATTTGGCCCCTTTAGAGTCATTTTGTCCCATTTAGACAGTATGCCTCATTAATTGTGAAAATAACTAACAGAAAAATGCAGCTAAAGACGGCTTCTCATATGGAGATGAAGTCACATGCATTGGTCAGGTTGTGACTTTTTTGTTTTTTTTTACCAGACTTCAACAGAGTGTCAAATCTTGATGGTTCTGTGGGTTTCTTCTATCAAATCTGATCTTTATTTTGTATTTTCTATTGGATTTAAGTCAGGTGATTGGTTGGGCCACTCTACAGCTTGATTTTATTTCTTTGAAAGCGTTTGAGAGTTTTCTTGTGCTGTGTTTTGGATCATCTGTCTTGCTAATGTCCCCTCTGGTTCATCTTCATCATCCGGATAGTGTAGATTGTTGGACTGAAGCAGCTGAAATTAATTTATGCTGACGGAGGGCAGAGGGTTGCGTGAAGAGCTACTGAGAGATTTCAGCTGCTGTCTGGGCTTTTACTGCCTTCTACACCTCCCTTTCTTCATGTGTTCAATACTTTTTTTCCTGTGTCATTTCATTTTATTACACATAACTTAATTTGCAAACTAACTAGTTTTGTTTTCTTTTCATTAATGCATTTCTCTGGTTGTTATCAACATCTGGTGAAAATTTCAAGTCAACAGCACTTTTAGACATGTTTTCTGAGGAACATGGTGACGTGTTCATTACTTCCCTCACTGTCGCTATTAATAGATGCAGCTAGATAGCTAAAATACTATGTAAGTCATTATGACAAAGGTGAAATTAATCAGTTTGTTTAAACAGATATTTAAAAAATAAAAGCTCTCAGTTCTTATTAGGGTTGGGTCGATAAGCGATGCCATCGCAGATGGCCGATAGACAGCACGATGCTGAGCCAGCATCGTGATCATTCGCCCTGCTCCCATCGCAGCAGCAACCTGCTCACGGAAAATAACACACTTAAAATGCCATTTTAGAACTAAAATGATCTACGTCCACACTGGCGTTTCATCTAGCATTTCTGAAAAGCCTTCTATACCGCTAAAAACGCACATCATGTGACCACCACACACACACACACACAAGAGAGGCATGCGCCGCAGCATATACGTACATCTGAGCTCCAGGCAGTCAGCGGATGCTTTGAGCACGAAAACTCAGAGAGCAGTGCACGTTGGAAAGTTTATCAAGGACGTACTGCTTGAATCGCGTCTCACTAGTTTTAACTGTGATATTTAATTAATCTTGTCTCTATATAACGACTCTTAGGTCTTTTAATCTATCAGGTAACGTGTCACAGCCTCAGTACACTGCTTCAATCTTTCGCTTTCACGCTTGTACTTAGTAATTTTAGCGAAAACCTCAGATACTGTTGCTGCTTCCTCTTGGTTGCGCACCGTTTTTACTAACCAAGTTTGTTGGCGCCATTATAACGACCACAGATCACTCTGCCTATTCATGTCAGAGTCCTGCGGAAAAAGAGATTGACAGGTGCCGATTATGTGTGTAACTAGCCTGATCTCACGAGGAAAACGTAAGTATTTTACGTTTTGACAGTTTAGTGGCTAATTCGTACGAATTCGTACGAGTTTCAGTCGTACGTATTGTACGATTTTAAAAAGGAGGCGTGGCACCTAACCCCACCCCTAAACCCAACCGTCATTGGCGGATGAGCAAATCGTACTAAATGTACGAATTAGATCGTACGAGTTCGTACGAATTGGCACATAAATCAAAAAAGTTACGAATTGCCATGAGATTGTGTTGGTGTAATTTACCTTTATTTATTTTTGATTTGGTTATGGGTAAAACAAAGACCATGCAGGTCAGGTAGTTGAAACGGTAGGCTACAAGTAATTAATTTGTTATGAATGAATTAATTATTCATAAATAATTCACCTCGTCATCGTCTATCGTGATGTTTCACATTAGAAATCGTACGATGACAAATTGATCGACATCGCCCAACCCTGGTACTTTTTAATTATGTTTCAAATATTTCATGTCACAAGACAGTACATTGTGTCTCTTTATTCACTTTTCAATGAAAAAAGGCACAATCTTTAGGGAATTAAGACAAGTTTTTGTAAATGTGTATAAAAAACGTTTATAAAAGTGTATAAATTTAAACCATTAAATTATTATCATGAGTTAACAGTGGCATCATGGATATTGACAATTTTTCAACATGACCAAAATAAGTTTCCAGTGGGACGGCAGTCTTCTGAGCTGTACAGGAAGTGAAATCCTTTAGAACTGAGTTTATTTACATGATTCTTTTAGTTGTGTGCTGCAAAACTATTTTGGCTGTGCGGTCTGGTGGAGCTTTATCACAAACACCACTGCTCACATCTGAAATGAATGAAATAAAATATCCGATGTGTGCCGGTGCATTAGACCTTGCAGAATGTGCGTGTCCGCGTGTGTGCGAAAGTGCAAAGCAGTGAGGGAAAGTGTGCGGTCGTGTGTGTCTCAATGCCAGATGGTCAAGAGTTCTCTGAGAGAAGCTTTGCCTTAAGACCTAATGAAATCTTAATAGTGACGCGGCCGTCACTGAGAGGGATTTATGAGCAGGAGACTGAAATGGTCAATATAATAAATCTTGAGATCTGCCCTAATGCTGGAAAGCACATGGATTAGCACAGTTTCTCCTCTTAAGAACAGATTGTGGGCTTACACTGTCGCTGATAGTGTGATTACATGTTGTTTTTTTAATCTAAACATTAGTCTGTGGAAAACGGTGTTCGTTTTGCAGAGTTTATATACCCGAGAGGTTAAGTAAAGAGGTCAAGCAGTGATATCTGAGAAATAGGTTAAATGTATTTGCATTTGAAGCTTGATTTAATCCATGAACATACACTTAGAGCAATAGTTCAACCAAAAATTTCAATCTGCTTTTAATTGATTCCCTCTTTGCTATACATTATTTTTTGATGAAACCGTGGTTCTTGGGGACTCTTAAATTTTAACCCTCTTTCAAGATTTAATATAAATCTTTTGTGTTTCCAGAATGTGCCTGTAAAGCTTCAGCCCCAAACACCCATCAGATTATTTATGATACCTTTTTAAATCTGGGAAATTTGTGCTGTTATAACATTGTAGATGTTTTTGTTGCCTCTGCCTTTAATGCGAATGAGCTGATTCTCCCCACCCACCTTGTGCGTCAGAGCCATAGACTGTAAAAGATATTTACGTACTATCTGTGATGTCACATAGGTTTCTGAAGAACCCAAAAGAAGCTACCAGTAAGTGTGGCCAACCGTCGCCATTTTGTTCATGCGTCATCGCAGCAACCGGGGGATACCAAACAAGGGCAAAGAGGCGGAGCGTGAGTGGAGCTACAGACGGGTGCTAGTATTTTGCTTAGACAGACTTTTCTTAAGAAATGCTTAATACTTCATTACCTGCGATTCGTTTGTGTCCACATGTGCTTGGTTGTATAGACTTTTAAAAACACTGTTGTTATACATTGAGCCACCAAACATTGTTCTTATGATGTTTTTCTACAGGAGATATTACTTCCAAATACTTAATATAGTTTGTGTAAATGTAAGGCTATTTATGGAATCCAGGCATAACACTGTATGACAACGTTTCAGATGACATTACAGCTCTAAAGAACATTATAAATGATGAATGATCTTAAATAAAACAAACACATTTATAGAGACGGTATATAAGTATATAATTTCACTCACCTGGGAAACGGAGGCCACGTGAATGGTTTGCAAGCAAAATTAAGTGCACACAGCATGTCATATCATCTGATAATTATAAGAAATAATTCCAAAAAGCAATTGACTGTGTAAAGCCACATAAAGCAAAACAAAAATACGATATATATGACGAGTTTAGCCGCTAATCAGCCGGAATCAACTGAGGTGACCTGACGGCGACCAGCAAGACCTAGCTGTCACTCAAGTGGCCACACCCTTAATTATGCAGACTTAATATAACTTAATATAAAGGAAACAGATGAGTTATAGAAAAAAATTCACCCCCCCTCACAGTTGTCATGAAGGGTAATATTAGCTATATGAACCAAAATCATGCTTTGTACCAGGCTGTAAACACCTTTTTTTCTTTTTTGTAAAGTTGGCCATTTTAACAGTGGAGTCAATAGAAATTTTCTCCTTATGGAGCCAGGACTAGCGGAATTTCGATGAATTGCAGTTTCAGTTACTTCTGTGTTTGCTTCACGAGGGAGAGCGAGTGGTTGCCGCTTGGTCAGGGCCTTAGCCTTCACATAGGCCCCGTTTCCACTGTTATGTCTTGATGCCCAATTCCGATTTGTTGCCTATATCTGATTTTTTTTTTTTTGTCTGTCCATTTACACGTTTTTTTTTAACTGTGGCTCGTATCCAATTCATGTGTTTACACTTGCTATACAATTTACGCTACAGTTTACTGCGCCACACTAGCCACGATGCAAGAGATTGTCTTGATTTTAGCTGTGCGCAATATGCGACGTTCACTCAACTTAAAATTTTTGAAGTGGAGAAGAAGGGAATGGGAATTGTGGCGACTGACTACTTTCCTCCTCCATGTTTCTTCTGTGTTATTGTTTACCACGTCAGTGTCTTCCTCTACTTCATTAAACCATGGAGAAGTACCACATTGTCGCAAGTTTAATGATGTACAAAACGGAATGCCTCTATAAATCCGATCTGCCTGTTTACATGATAGTTGCATTGTCCCATATCCGATTTATATCTGATTATTTCCACATATGAAGGAGTCCTGAAACCGATCTCTGAATATGTGAATGCATGCATTTTTTCGTGTTTACACGGTCATAGAACTTATTCGATCTGTGTCACATATGAGCAAAAAAATCTGAATTGGGTCACATTTAACTGGCAGTGTAAACAGGGCCATTGAAAAACAGCACATTTACAGAGAAAAATGCAGCAGATCTCACTTACTACAGTACGAACTTTCCCAACTGTTCCCAACTGATATATTGCTTGTTAATTCAAGCCTTTCTGCAATGATGAGTCACACACAATATCATTATAAACCTGATTTAATATCCACAAATCAGGATTGAAGCGTCGTCTTTAATAATTGTACTGACATTATGCGGCTGTGGTGATGAATTACGGAGTGTCTGTTACAAACACACGCTGTTTTAAAAACATTTTAAACTTGTAAGACTCATTCTTGACCACATTTGATGATGATGATTGATGATCACAGCGAGCTCAACAGATCTTTTAATCCTAGTTTTGCGCACGTCCTGTTTTGTTGATTTGATTATACACATTACTACGGAGACATGTTAATACGCGGCTGTCAATCAATTCAGTGGGCGGAGAAACTGCACTTCTCCGTCACATTGAGGTGGGCCTCAAAATCCCATACTATTTAAACATCAGGAAACAAAAAAAAGAGAGATTTATTGTGTTTCATCCCTCCAATATGACCACTATAACACACTATACCTACACACAGTTCTGTCCAAATGATGATTTTCATCACAGGTGCCCTTTAAAACAATAGTTCACCCAAAAATCTAAATAACCACGTCATTATCTCAAGGCATCATCATATGACTTTTTTTCTCGCAGATGATCACTGAGTAGTTTTAAAATTTCATTAAATGAACCCATATGCAGTCAGCTGTCATATGCACTCAGTTAACTTATGTCTTATGAAGTGGATCAATGAGTTTTTTTAACTAAAAATATCTTATGCTTTTAAATATAAACTCATCACATCACCAAACAATCACTGACAGTAGGTGCATTCGACTTCATGCAGAGCTGTGCAGATTGATCAAAATCTGTTTTAAAGCGGTGCATGACCGTTAGAAATTTTGTCCTGATTGATGCATCTGAAGAGTGACTACAGGAATTGCGATGATGACACCGATATTACCCGATTGGGCAAATTTACCTTACGACAACAACCATGTGTGTTTCGGGTTTGTTATTGGACAAATTCCAATCACAACTTTCAAAACAAACAATTAACTTTTGATACCCTCTCCATCTTGCATATATCATGCTTATTAAAAGACTACAAATATTTTACTGCAGTATCATCTTTTGTTAAATAATTTGTTCATAATGGCTAGATTGTTTGCGTAGGTTTATTTTTGACCTTTTTTATACAGACTATTTACTACGCTCCGCTCCATGAACGATTTAAATTATGTATTTTAGTGAATAACCCAAATATTAACTCAAATAAGTCTTACAGACTTGGAATAAAATAATTATCATTGATCCTGCCACCCTAACGGTTTCTTAAATTAAGTTAATGAACTATTTTATTAAATAATTAGAAATGATTCATATGATTATAAAATATATATATTTTTCCTGTCAAGCCATTTATGCAGAAATTTTAAAAGTGACATTGATGTATTTTGCTCTTTCTGGGAAACTTCCACTTGAAGTGTAGCTCACTTATTTCAGAAATGTTCTTTTGTTCAATCTTTTTGGATGAAAGATTTTTTTTTAAGTGCTTTCATTATCCAAAATAATCTTAATCATTGTTAAGACTTAATCAAAACACCTTGTTTTGGGTTTTACACTAATATATATTGGAAAGTTTTATCTATAAATGTAAATAAATGCAATTTTTTTTAGCATATTCAAACAAGAAGTATTAGCCTAAAGAGTGATGTTTATACTCCTCGAATTTGTGCTTATTGCTTTGTATTTAATAGACCTATTCATTTTTATGTTTATATTACCCTCTCGTTTCCCCTTATTTCTTTCATGTGTTTATGTATTTAATTCATAATTCCTTTGTTGTTTAAAAATGAATTAGTTTGTAGAGACTGTATTCTGTTTTATTTGTACTGTAAATCTTTTGTTGTTATAAATAAAGAAAAAAATAAATAAATAAAAAAAATGATGATGACGACATTTGATCGGTCATCATGACTGCCGCAACTTTGAGCCCCGAAGTGTCCGGCTTGACGGCTCTTTTTTGAACTCTGCCCCCACCTGCACTCTGCTAATCTTGTTGATCACCAGGTGCAGCCATGGTTTAAGTCGAACGCACCTATTATCTGGCATATAAATGTGCACTGTTTGCATAGTGCACAGGAAGCTCTTGCACTCGTATCACACAAACCACTTACACTCAAAAAGTGTGTTGCTTGTATAAAATAATTATTTAAAATGAGCTGAAACAACACAGTTGTTGAGGTTTCATTTGGACAACTTAATTTTCTAATGTTCAATCCACTTAAATTTGTTAAATCTGTATCGTTAATTTAATCGGTTTGTGTTGGGACAATATGACTGAATTCTGTGGAACCATGCATTTTTTCAAAGCCTTATTCACACTATGAGCGACTGGTAGCAGCAAAGCGACAAGCGACCATTCATTTCAGCGGAGAGTGAGAGCCTTCCAGCGACCTCCGTCTACGCAAGCGACAGCGACTATTAGTAACCAGGTGCGTGTGTTGAGGGACGCGACAAAGTTTAGAATACTTCAACTTTATGCAAATGAGGAATAACTTTGAGCGACAGCCAATAGAGCTCATGTGATCCTCTCTTAGGTCACTCAGAGTCCGGTTGAATTTTCCGTGCTGAAGACCTACACTTAGGCCTACCTGCGTTTGCAGCAGATCGACACCCACAGCGACAGGCAGATACAAAGCCGCTGCTAGTGTGAAATGAGGCATCACAGTGTATGTACCACAAAGTTTGTTTACCACAAGACGATAAGCAAGAAAACTAGTTGGCTTGGCTTTACTGTAGTGTTGTCAAAAGTAGTGGAGGTCGGTCAATCGGTACTGAAATTTAAATAATGTCAATTTCCCGCAAGCATTTGAGTGTTGTTGTGAAGTCCAAGTCATATGAAAGGAGAAAAAAATCCGTCCACCAACCCGGGAGAGAGGCGGAAGGACAGGAGTTCGGCTTTCACGTGAGACAAAAAAAAACTCAGTCAGAACGGAATCTCCGCCAAAGCCGAATCTCCGCTGAAATTAAACACAAGAGAAGTGCACATCAGTAAAAACCATCGGCAAGTCCCGGAGTGGCAGCCGGTGAGAACTTTACTTTGTTCAATAAATGAAAGTTGCGGCTGGCATGTCAGCATTTGAGGGCAAATCAACTGAAGCAGCAACTGAGTTCAAGTTCTTTAGATTATTCGTATTTGGTGGATGACAACAGCTTTATTCTGTTCTTAGACTTTCGTAAAGCATTCGATACTGTGGAGCATAGTTTTTTATTCTCTTCTTTAAGGGTTTTTGGTTTCGGTGAACTTTTTGCACAGCAGTTAAAACCTTATATAGAAATGCCAATAGTTCAATTAAATTTAAATACAGAACTAGTTCTAGATTTGAATTAAAAAGAGGTATTAGACAAGGTTGTCCCATCTACTCTTATCTTTTTCTACTTGTTACCCAATTATTATCTTTATATGTATATAAAAAGTACCCTTAATGGTATCTCAGTTGCGAAAAGAGAAGCTATTTTAAGCCGGTTATCTGATGAAACGACCCTCTTTTTGAAAAGTAGTGACCAAATTCCAACTGC
Organism: Danio aesculapii; assembly: GCF_903798145.1. NCBI lineage: Eukaryota > Metazoa > Chordata > Actinopteri > Cypriniformes > Danionidae > Danio > Danio aesculapii. Next base: position 47,721,852 of record NC_079442.1, read on the forward strand.
GATTAAAATAATTAGCAATTTTTTTAGTGCATCTGGTCTTTACTTAAATATTAATAAATGTGAGGTAATGGCTGTGAAAGAATGTAATGTTAATAATATATGTAACATTCCTAAAAAAATAGGGTTACATACTGTCATGATTACCAGCGATCTCTAACCACCAGAGGTCGCTGGTAAGCACTAACTTTCACATGGACTACATCTTATGAACTCCATATTCAGTCATGCCACACACACACACACCTGCCCCAAGTCTCCACTGATTGGACTCCCACACCTGATGCTGCTTCTGGACTAATCCCACACACTACTTTAGCAGCACACGCACTCACTTCCTGGCCGAGTCTTGTTTACCTGTAAAGTGACAATTCAACGCGTTTTCCTTAGTCTTGTTTCTCCGTGTTTTGACCCTTGCCAAGTTTGTCTGTTTGTCCCTGTTCACTGCCTGCCTACCGACCTCTCGCCTGTTATAGTGACTACGATTCTGGATTTGCCTTTATTCTTCTGTTTGCACCTGTGTTGACCCTTGCTTGCCTGACTACCGAATAAACCTGCACGTGGATCCTAACGTTGTCTCTGTCATCCACGTGTTACACATACTTAAGAATTATTATTGTTAAAGACCAGTTGAAAAGATGTCCTCTTAATTTTAACTCATTAATTGATAAAACAAAAAAAAGTAACATTTTTGGCTTCAGAGAGACCTCTCTCTTAAGGCGAGAGCTCTCCTTACAAAGGCTGAAGGTATAACCAGACTGACATATGCCTCTTTAGCCTTATATCTCGATAACCACACTAATAAAGATATAGATAAAATGTTATTTGATTTCCTATGAAAAAATTGAACTTGATATATTAGAAAGACTGTAATTATGAATTTGTATGAGAATGGTGGCCTCAATTTCCTAGACTTCACCACTATGAACCACACCTTTAAGGTTAATTGAATTAAACACCATTTAAAAAAACCCAATTTTATCTGGAATTTTATCCGTCATTATGTTTTTTCAAATTTTGGTGGTCTTAAAAAAATTATAATTAATTAATAATTAATAAAAAATTATAATATAGACAAAATCCCAGTTAAGTGATCTGCCTTCCACAGACAAGTACTCCTATCATGGTCATTAAAATACAAGCATAATTTCTCCCCACATCGCTATTTCATCGAGAATAATAGACACATTTTATACAAGCATCAATCTCTTTTTTTATTAGTTTGAAAACAAAATTAATCTAGTTAGTCAGTTATTTAATAAAGAGGGTATACTCTTTTCTTACAATGAATTCCTCTCTTATTGCAAAATCTCAATTACCCAACAAGAGTTTTCAGCTGTTATTAGTTCAATTCCTTCAGGGGTTCATATGTTATTTAGAGGTATTAATCAAGACCATGCTTCTGATGCATCATCTTTTGATATTTCTAAATCTTATGGTTGCAAAACCTGTTTTACTATAAATACCAAGAGTAATATTATCTGTACCCTTTTCCAAAGAGAAATCATTACTGTACCTTACATTCAATCTTTTTGGATGTCTTTATTAAAGGATCAACTAATTTGCTGGAAAAAAAGTGTGGCTGTTACCACAGAAATATCATGTTAGAAATAAAATTTAAGAAATATCCTGTAAACTTCTCCACAGATTTTATACAGCAAAACATTATTTACAAAAATTTTAAATCTGAATTTTTGTGAATTGGATTTTTTTGTAATGTGTGCTTTTAACAAGTGTTAATTCATAATAATATATGAAAATGCTGTGTGGAGAATTCACAAATATTTGTAAAACATTTATTTGTAATTTAATTACGTATTTTTGTTTATTTTTAGGGTTTTTCACCTTTCTGTTGCATTTCTGGTGCAATAAATAGATGAGTGGAATCCAGTTAACTCTCCTTCATCTTCCTTTCAAGCGGGAAAACTTGTGCATGAGAGAAATAGGTTGGCAGTTGTGCAGCACATTCTTAAACAGCTTATTGGGATTTAAGAAAACGCATGCAATTACTAAAAATGCCAGCAAATTAAGATAAGATCCTCGTTGGATTGACAACATACTTGTTGCAAATCCCCACAATGCAATCACATAAAAAAATGCACTGCATTTTCTCACAATGCAAATACATTAAGAAAACTCCTGCATTTTCTCACAACCCATCAAAATAACACATCAGAAAAAAAAAGTTCTTTCCAAATTCATGTTCAGTCTATTTGGTATATTTCCATAAGCCAGAATGATTCTTGATGAATGTTTTTTATTTTTCTTTAAAATAGACTGACAAGAATGAACTAATGAACACTTAGTCATTTAATTACAGTGCAGTAATTTGCATAAAATAAAAACTTCAGAATAGGGATGCTCATAATAGCCGATTAACCGTTAACTGAAAGGATGCATTTTTAGCTAATTAATTGTATCAGTTAATCTGGTAAATGGTACTGATGTTATCAGTTAAACAACATATATAGTTTTGACGATTTATTGTACAACCAAAAATCCAACCTTTTCCCATTTGGAAAATTACTGTTGTTAATGGTTGAGCAATTCCAGCGTTATGAATGTGACATTTACAGTAAAAACTCAAAACATAAATTCACATTAATTAGAAAGTTAATGTAAACATTATATTGAAACATCTGTTTATATTTTCCTAAACAACTGACCACAGAGTTAGGGGACAAAAAAAATCAATCTGTAAACATGTTTTGTACTTTAAATGTGGAAAATAAACGTGTTATGGATGTGACCAAAAAAGTATGCAAGATTGCAGTATACAACCTTCTTTGTAGATATTCTGTGAATTAAACTGCCCAACCCAAAATAAATAATGATAATCAAAAGTGTAAAAGATGGCTCTCTATAGAACAAAAATAATTTATTTATTGAATCTTTTTTGCATTTATGAGGAAAAAGTGTTATGGATGTGATATCTCTCTATTATGGACGTGACAGATGTGAAATTGCCACTTGTATGACTTTGGTAAATCAAATATAATAGTTTGAAAACATTGACAGAGACATTTTTAAATATTTCTAAAGTACTGTAGTACTTTCTTACACAAAAGACTTAGAAATGGTTTCTGTATTTTGGTGAAAATTTTTTTTTTTTTTCATAGCAAGGTTGATATTTGCGTGGAATTGCTCAGTTATTATAAAATATAAGTTATTTAAATAGCCTTATTAGCCTAATTAGACAAATCCAATGATTTAGACTACTGGATTTTTGTTTAAAGAGCCCATATTATGGGTTTTTGAAAATGCCCTTCCATGTAGTGTGTAACATAGCTCTAAGTGAAGTGAAATATCCAGCTAAGGCTTAAATCTGTAAGTGTACAGTGTTTAAAACTATTGATTCATCTATAAAAGAGTCGACTCATAGTGCTTCAAACGAGTCGTCTTGATAACGAGTCATTAGGTGTTTCGCGATGACGCAGCTATGAAACACAAGTAGTTGGGCACGCAAACCCCGGAGATTTGAAACCTGCGGCCCCGCCCACTAACAGAAAAAAAAGTCTCACACACACACACACAGAGACACACACAGACACCGGTAGAATGAAGTCATGCTGTGCAGATGGATATTATGGACAGTCTAATCAAAGATGAAACATCAGCAATATAGCCCAGCCTTGAGCAGTTCTGAGTGCTTCTGAAAACTATATGCTTTCAAAGAAGACTTCTTCAGTTTGTTAAAGGAAGGATCAGTGAAGACTGTCAGAACATGGATCAGTGGATCATGAATCAGTTTCTACCCCCATTTCACAAGTGTAAGTAAGTGCGATTAAAATTATTGCCTCGTTTACTCTAGCTTGCAAATTATGTATTTAGTTGTGTTTTGTTACTTGTAACCGCGTGTACTGTATCAGGTTAACTCTTTATATTCTCATATCGCGTGTAAAGCCATGTTGAAAACGCGACGCGTGTCGCTTTGATTACGGATCGTCAGCTGTTTACACACATGCAACGGTCAAGTTTCAAAATATTTCAGCTCAATATTATTGTCTCCTCGTGTGTGTAACGCATGGGTATTCGCGGATATAACTGAGCGCCGCTCCTCTATGGACGCGCCGGCCCTGTGTGTGTGTGTGTCTGTGTCTCCTCGTGTGTGTAACGCACGGGTATTAGCGGATATAACTGAGCGCCGCTCCTCTATGGACGCGCCGGCCCTGTGTGTGTCTGTGTCTCCTCCTGTGTGTAACGCACGGGTATTCGCGGATATAACTGAGCGCCGCTCCTCTATGGACGCGCCGGCCCTGTGTGTGTGTGTGTCTGTGTCTCCTCGTGTGTGTAACGCACGGGTATTAGCGGATATAACTGAGCGCCGCTCCTCTATGGACGCGCCGGCCCTGTGTGTGTCTGTGTCTCCTACTGTGTGTAACGCACGGGTATTCGCGGATATAACTGAGCGCCGCTCCTCTATGGACGCGCCGGCCCTGTGTGTGTGTGTGTCTGTGTCTCCTCCTGTGTGTAACGCACGGGTATTCGCGGATATAACTGAGCGCCGCGCCCTCCCTATTCAGCCAGTCCTCTATGGACGCGCAGGCCCTGTGTGTGTGTGTGTGTGTGTGCGTGTGTGTGTGTGCGTGCGTGCGTGCGTGCGTGCGTGCGTGCGTGTGTGTGTGTGTGTGTGTGTGTGTGTGTGTGTGTGTGTGTGTGTGTGTGTGAAAAGAGCAAGAAGACTGTGACCTCCTCGCCAGTTCTTGGACTTTTTGCTCAATAAAATAGTTAGTCGTCAGTATTTTCTAGTCCATCGTCTGTTTACATTCACCCACTGGCAGCTAAAATCCACTATGAAGCGTGTGTGCACTGTGACTACTTATATTGTAGATTAGCAGCTGGGCATTTCACTCTCGCGCTGAAGCCTTGTCCGTGTCGACCAATCGCAGCAGGCTGTCATCGGTCCAATCAGCACAGATTAGCTTCGCGCTGAGGAGGGGTTTGGGAACAAATGAATCGCTGAACGATTCATATGGGAGTCGCTGGGATAATTAGGTAAAAATAAATGCAGATTATAAGACCATGAAAGTGTTTTTTGACCTTGCATGCATATTAGACTGTTGTTGGAGACCCTTACAACCTAAATATGACCCTATTTCATGTATAATATGGGCTCTTTAATGATAACTCTTCACTAGGGTTGGGCGATGCCAAATTGGTCGATGATGTCTAATGTGAAACATCGCGATGGACGATGGTATCGTAGTCTTAGGCGTTGGTGAATTCATGAATAATTAATTAATTCATAATTAATCAATTACTTGTAGCCTACCGTTTCAACTACCTGACCTGCATGGTCTTTGTTTTACCCAAAACAAAATCATAAATAAATAAAGATAAGTTGCACACAAATTACCACCTGTCAATCACTTCCACGGGACTCTGGCATGAATATAATGTTATAAAGGCATCGACAAACTTGGTTGGAAAAAAAGGTGCACAACTAACAGTATCTGAGGTTTTCTCTAAAATTACTAAGTACAAGCGTGGAAGTGAAAGATTGAAGCAGTGCACTGACACTGTGACACGTTACCTGATAGATTTAAAAGACCGAAGAGTCCTTAGATAGAGACAAGATTAATTAAATATCGCGTTTAACAACTATAGTGAGACGTGATCCAGCTGGAGCTGGAGCTCAGACGAGCACATGACAGTGTGTGTGGTCGCGTGATGTGCATTTTCAGCAAGTGGTACTCGTATATAGTGTAGATCGAGGGCTGTTCGTAAATGCTAGATGAATCGCCAGTATGGACGTGGATCGTTTTTGTTCTAAAATGCCATTTTAAAACTAAGCTGTATTAGTGTAAACGGCGACTGAGTGTGTATTTTTCGCGAGCGGGTTTGCAAAAGGGGGCGGGGCGAAGGATTGCGATGCCGGCTCAGCATCGTGACGTCTATCGCATCGTCTATCAGAATCAGAATCAGAAAGAGCTTTATTGCCAGGTATGTTCACACATACGAGGAATTTGTTTTCGTGACAGAGCTTCTACAGTGCAACAGGATTACAGAGACAGGACAAAAAACAGATAATAAATATATTTTGAAAAAAATAGAAGTAGTGAGTGCAAATATACAGATTGACAAGTGTATGTACGTGTTTATTACTATATACAACGTTATATGTGCAGCTATTATGTGCAAATTGGCATGTAAAGTGTGTTGTTAAATAAGTGTATATGTGTATAAAAGTGTATAGCAAGTAGTGTTATTATAAGCAAGTATGTAAGTATAAGCAAGTATTATTATCATCAAGTCGACCCAACCGACCCAACCCTACTCGACCCAACCCTACACCAAACAGGTTTTCATTTTATAGCTATGTAAACTATAAAACATGTATGCAATTCAATGCAATGCTACTGTATATGTAAAAAATTAAATAAATAAAATCATTGGATACCACTGTATTAGAGGATGCAAACTCCACACAGAAATGCCAACTGGCCCAGCCGGCACTCGAACCAGTGACCTTCTTGCTGTGAGGCGACAGTGCGAACCACTGAGCCACCATCTTGTCCTTTATTTTATTTTATACTGTTTATCACAATGAAGAACAATCTAATGGAATACACTGAAGTGCAATGGAAAGCCGCACATTTCAGAATCACTTTCACAGATTTTTTCTGTATTATTTTTTAAGTGTGTTTTCTGCAGTGGAGACGGAGGTTTCCGAGGTGTAGTTGTGTGAAGCCTGTTGGCTGTAGGAGGACTGCAGCTATCAGTGTATCGGTGGCTGTGTGTGGAGGCGTAACCGTGAGACACACACACACACACACACACACACACACACACACACTCATGTTTGTCCTCCATCTGCTGAATCACTGCCTCACCGTCACTGATGATGCTGAATCTGCAAATATTGGAAAACGCACTGATGGCAAACAGTCCTCATCCCTTCTGTTTTCTCCCTATTTGCTTGTTAGTAGACTATATTTACTTTCCATTTGAAAGGATTATCGTCATTTAAGCGGCATAATATTGGGGAGATTCAACATGCGACATGCAATATTGTTGTTGAGTCATGCGATTACTAACTATATTTCTCATGATTTAAGAGTTGGAAAAATTATTTAGCTGTGTTTTATATCCTTTATTTAATTAAAGATATTAAAATAAACTGATAAATTGTATATTTCAGATCTAATTAGTTTTCATTTAGAACCTGCACACATATTTTGACCGATTTGTTGTTGTCATTTTCCTCTCTCATCTTGACTCCCGTTATTGGTGTTTATTTTCAGATGTGCGTTCACCTTCTAGCCAATAGCAGAATGACAACTTGACTGTGAAACAATTCTTGCTGCCTTAAATTGAAATTAGAGTTTTCCATAAAAAATATAGTCAACTTGATTAACTTAAATAAGTTAAAGTGATTATAAAATATTTGTCGTCTTTGTCATTACGGGGTTTTTTTTTACAGTGTACTGGGGAGGTGAAGATATAGTTAAGGATCCATCTGATTGGTCAGATTTTTTTAATTTGGTAATTTATCACATGTCTGCGATTTATGTATATTGCATATACACTCACCGGCCCCTTTATTAGGTACACCTGCTTGTCAATGCAAATTTCTAATCAGCCCATCACATGGCAGCAGCTCAATGCAATTAGACCTGTAGACATGGTCAAGACAATCTGCTGCTTTTTGAACCGTGCATCAGAATGGGGAAGAAAGGTGATGAAAGTGACTTTGAACATGTCATAGTTGTTGGTGCCAGACGGGCTGGTCTGAGTATTTCAGAAACTGCTGATCTTCTGGGATTGTCATGCACAGCCATCTCTAGGGTTTACAGAGAATGGTCTGAAAATTAGGAAATATCAAGTGAGCAGCATTTCTGTGGGCGCAAATGCCTTGTTGATGCCAAAGGTCAGAGGAGAATGACCAGACTGGTTCCAGATGATATAAATGTAACAGTAACTCAAATGAACACTAGTTACAACCGAGGTATGCAGATGAGCATCTCTGAACACACAACACCTCCATCCTTGAGGCAGATGGGCTACAGCAGCAGAAGACCACACCGGGTGCCACTCCTGTCAGCTAACAACAGGAAACTGAAGCTGCAATTCACACAGGCTCACCAAAATTGGACCATAAAAGATTGGAAAAATGTTGTCTGATCTGACAAGTCTCGATTTCTGCTGAGACATTCGAATGGAAGGGTCAGAATTTGGCATCAACAACATGAAAGCATGGATTCATCCTGCCTTATATTAATGGTTCGGGCTGGTGGTGGTGGTGTAATGGTGTGGGAAATATTTTCTTGACACACATTAGTACCAATTGAGCATCGTGTCAAAGCCACAGCCTGCCTGAGAAATGTTGCTGACCATGTCCATCCCTTTATGACCACAGTGTACCCATCTTCTGATGGCTACTTCCAGCAGGATAACGGGCCATGTCATAAAGCGAAAATCATCTCAGACTGGTTTCTTGAACATGACAATGAGTTCACTGTACTCAAATGGCCTCCACAATCACCAGATCTTCATCCAATAGCGCACCGTTGAGATGTGGTGGAACAGGAGATTCACATCATGGATGTGCAGCTGACAAATCATGTCAGTATGGATCAAAATCTCTGAAGAAAATACCTTGGATATACCTGAAGAATGTACCTTGTTAAATCTATGCCACAGAGGATTAAGGCAGTTCTGAGGGCAAAAGCGGGTCCAACACAGTACTAGTAAGGTGTACCTAATAAAGTGGCCAGTGAGTCTATATCGCCATAACAACACTTTTTTGCGATGTATTGTGCAGCCGTTGTTAAAAACCAACACATGCTGACTCCAACACAGTTATCTCTCTATTATAATAAAACTGTAAATATGTTTGTAAAACCAATGTTTATTATCTAATTCTGTTAACAATGACTGAAGTTTACTATAGTTGTGATCATGTTGAATACATTTAAGTCTGGGTTGATGTGCCTTTTTATTGGGCTCTCATTACAAGAGCGACAAATCATCTCCATCTGTCAATGTTATTGATTGAAGGAAGAGAGATGATTTAACCTTCAGGCCAGCTTTCAGAATGCATTACCTGAACATCTGTCAGTTTGCCATAGTCTGTCTATATATATATATATATATATATATATATATATATATATATATATATATATATATATATATATATATATATATATATATATATATATATATATATATATATATATATATATATATATATATATATGATAATAATAATATGATAATATTATAATCATATATATATGATAAATAAAAAAATATATATTTTTTTCACTACCTGAACATCTATAATCTGGTTGTCAAAGTTTTTTTATGTTTGCTTTATTTTTAAAAGTGTAATTAGATCTAAATAACTTATTTATTTAATTAATATTTTTTCAAATTTCAATTTGCCATTCAATTTGCCATAATCTGGCTGTCAGAAAGTGTTAAACATTTGCATTATTTATTTATTTTTATTTATTTATATACAAATAAAATCTATGTAAAATGTGCATCTGCACTAAGACCTATTGGAAGCTGCATGGACCCAAAATTCTCACAGAAATCAGTCAAGTTTGGTAAAGGAAAAATCATGGTTTGGGTTACATTCAGCATGGGGGCGTGCGAGATATCTGCAGAGTGGATGGCAAACTCAACAGCTTGAGGTATCAAGACATTTGTGCTGCCCATTATATTACAAACCACAGAAGAGGGCAAATTCTTCAGCTGGATAGCGCTGCTCCTCATACTTCAGCCTCCACATCAAAAATCCTGAAAGCAAAGAAGGTCAAGGTGCTCCAGGATTGGCCAGCCAAGTCACCAGACATGAACTTTATTGAGCATGTCTGGGGTGAGCTGAAGGAGGAGGAGGTATTGAAGATGAATCCAAAGATTCTTGATGAACTCTGGGAGTCCTGCAAGAACGCTTTCTTTGCCATTCCAGATGACTTTATTAATAAGTGATTTGAGTCATTGCAGAGATGTATGGATGCAGTCTTCCAAGCTCATGGGAGTCAGACACAATATTCATACTTTTTCCACTGCAGCATGAGTTTATATTCTATACTGGACATTATTTCTGTTAAGTGACAAGACTTTAGTCTAGGCAAAGTCAGACCTTACTGTCCTAATTAAATAATTAAAAATCAAGGAATGATCATATTTTATTTAGGTCAAATAAGTGTAATCTAGAGGCCTTTGCCTTTCTTATAAGCCACTTCTGATACCAAATGATCAACTAGAAGTCAAGTTATTATTTGTTGTTCCTAAAATTTGGATAAACGATAAGACTTTTATAAGGTAGTGCATGCATGTATTATTTATTTATTTATTTATTTATTTATTTATTTATTTATTTATTTATTTATTTATTTATTTATTTTTAACAAAGTATAGTATTTAAAGTATTTAAATATATGTCATTTAAAGTATTATGTCATTTAAAGTAGGATTCTCATTGATTTCTATTTATTTATAATTTTTTGTTTGTTTTTTGAAAGCAGTGTTTTTAATAAAGTGGCATCCATTTGGTCAAACATACAATACAAAATTTCACAATATAACACAAGCTGTTTATGTAAATACATTTTAAAATCATATTATTTCCTGTGATTCAAAGCTGAATTTTCAACATTGTTACTCCATGGTTTTTCCATGATGTCAACTTTTCAACAATATATATTTGCACTTTTTTTGTATAAAAAATATTATTTTATTTTAGGAATTAAATTAATAAATCAATCTTGCTAACTTTTTTTTTCATTGACAAAAAAATGTGGTTACATAGGGTTATTATGTAGGGTTATTGTATCAAGTCATTGGTAAAATAAAGTAAATAAATAATTATGTATATAAATTAATTACCTTAAGATTTAAGAGAGTCCTTATTAAGGGTATCTTAATTGCATCTCAAATGTACCAGTTTCAGTTGATTGACATTCATCCTTAACAATACAGATTCTTAGGATGTCCTTCAAAAAGTTTCAGAGTTGATTTAATTATTAGTTGATTCATTTAAACGGCACTTCTGTTGTTGAGTTGTTTGTTAGTTAGTTTTTTTTTCACAGAATTCTAATTTAAATGCTAAGCACATCCCCTGAAAGAGACCTGCATGTAATCATTTACCTTATTTATGATTTATTTTTACCTTAATTTATCTTGAGGGCGTCCCCGTCGCCCCGACAAACACAGTGAAATATGTCTGTGGTGGCTCACTTTTCCTTAATTAACGCAATTAAAAAGTAAACCGTGGGCCGTGGTGAATTATTTACGAAACGCGGAGGTGACAAGCCAATGTTTTGTGTTTTGATTTGCATCTCATTAGCCTTGTTTTTACGCCGGCCAAGTCGAGTGCCCTCAGAAGACTGCGATTCCTCCACATCTGCCACAAACGCTGCTCATCAACAGGTTTATTGGGCTGTTTTACCAGGAGACGAGCCTGCGCCAGATCCTCATTAACCAGTGACCGGTGGCTGAAGATAATCTGGGATGAGGAGTCGTCACGTCTGCCAAAAACCGAGGCCTTTGAGTCTGCCGTGATCTTCAGTTGTGCCCGAAGCCTGACAGGAGTTCCTTTGTTTTGGATCATTTACGCTGAAAAGATAAGCTGCTGAACATGTCTCGCATCGGGTTTTCAGATGACTGTGTAAATATGATGCCTTAATAATTCTGATCCAGTGAGCATTTATTTGTGGAAATACTTTTTATTTTGTTATTTTTATTTATTTATTTATTTATTTATTTATTTATTTATTTATTTATTTATTTATTATATTTTTATTTAACCAAGCAAGGACATTTTAAGGGTTGTTGCTGGATGAGATAAGGTTGTGACCTGATGGTAATGATAGTTATTTCGATTATTTATTAAATTACAGATTAATTGTATTTTACGCCGCAAAAGCCTCATTGTATGCTTTTGCATGACGATAATGTGAAGTATTCCAAAACAGTGATGCAGCTAATATGGGTGGGAGTGGCAGTATACAGTAGCTCAATCAGAGTTTTAAATAGCCCTATTTGGTCTCCAGTAAGGGTGAACAGATGTCCTGTTTTTCCCCAAGAAAATCCCTTATTTTCCTGGACAATATTATATAAATATTATGGTTCTTCTGAGTGTGCCAGTTTAGGTTCAATTTAAAACACAATTCAGATTTTTTTATTATAATGTGTTAAAAAGTGTCATGTTGGGGGCGTGTCCACACCTCGCTGATTTATGGGTGTGTTGCTTCACATGTAGACTAGTTTCGGCTTCCCGCCCAACGTAACAAGGGGGTGGAGCCATGAGCTCACTCGCTCTGTGTTTGCAACACAGACAGGCAGACTGAGAGAAGGAGAGGATCCGCATTCAGTGGTACATATACGACTCGGACACAGACCAAGCAGAGAGTACAAAATCATTTGTGTCTTTGTACAGTTTTACAGCCAACTGTGTGCTAGTTTCAAGTACGGAGCTTGTACACCGAGACTAATAACCACGCACACTGAATTAACTTTGACTGAGGCACCGGATGCGCCACTCGAAGCCGCGACACGGCACACCAGACACTCTCTGTGGCGCAGCAAAAACATGAAGTGTCCTGAATCGTCGCGCCACACATTTTTGAAATCTAAATATAGGTTTCTGCAGCGGTCCGCGGCGCCCAGCCGTCGACTTGAGTGTACCCTGATAGAAACCTATGTTTAGAATTCTAAAACGCATGCTAGTTAAGATCACAGGGAGCTTCTGGGATCGCGAGAAATGCAAATGGCTGAAGTATAAGGTAGACTCAATGAGAAGTACACATGTTTGCAAACCTACCTAAAGATACAACCAATAATTCCGATATAAAGCGATAATGTGGAGAATATTGATCTTGTGTTGAGCCCAATGAGCCTTGCATCTAAAAATAGAGCTAGGGTGTTCCTTTAGTGATATCGCTTCGACTCACGCTGAAAATGGCGGACGTGAATCAACAAACTGAGGATATGATGACGCGCCTGTCAATCAATATTGGTGGGCGGGGGGACCGCACTCCTACGTAAAGTTGCGGTCGGTTTGAAAACTGCTCCAATTGGTCCACCGTTTTTTATGTTGTTAAATTGAAAAAAAAAGCACTGGGTGTGCTTATATCACCCCAATATGACAGTCTATACACCATACATGCACATATGTCTGTCCAAACAGCTTGAAAAGTAGATTTTTTACCATAGGTGCCCTTTAAAGATATTTCTGCTCAGCTAAAGTTTAAAGTAAACTTTTAAAAGATAAGCCTATTTAAAGTATTTATTGTAAAGCACTCATTTTGAAGTATTGTTCTGTTTTTCACAGCCTTTTTTAACATTTTTAAATGTTCTAATAAATTTTGTATGCTTGTACACCTACTTCAGTAAAACTGAAAAAAAAAACATTTATAATAGTCAAATAGAAATCAAGTGGAAAAAATGATAATATAATAATATAAATTACCAAATTATTAACATGAATAATAATAATAATAATAATAATAATAATAATAATAATAGCAAAAAAAAGCTACTTTTGTGAGGCAATAAAATAAATGGGGCCCTTGGGTTTGCTTTAGCCCCAGGGCCCATTATGTTCTTTATCCGGTCCTGGTGCTATTCACTGTGCCTCCGCACCATTCTGAATTACCTGATAAATTGTATTTTATTAGCATCTTCCCCTACCCCAACCTTAAACCCAACCCTCAAAGTAATGTAAAAATATTAATTATTGCTGTACAGTGCCCCCAAAAATGATATTAACATATATATATATATTATATATATATTAACATATTCTATCTAGACTTGACCCCATTTTCACAGTATTTCCTATAATTTTTTCTTTCTTCTGGAGAAAGTTTGGCTGGAATAAATGCAGTTGTAACTTCTTCTTTTTACATTTTAGAGACTATTTTATGGTCAATAACAGTAGCACCTTTTAAGAATTTTTTTCCCCAATAGTCTGTTGTCCAATTAATGTCGAAAACCCAAACACATTGGGAAAATGTGCTCAGGGACACAATTTTGAGAACCGAGAAATATGTACCCTGGACTATGTCTTTGTGCAGTTTTTGTTTTCACAAATCTACTATATGATGCCATGTACAGTTTTGACAAACTCAAATACATCAAATACATACTTATATATGATGTTTCTCGTAAATCCACCTGAGGGCTCTGTGTATGTTTTTGCCCATCTCAAAATACTTCTCGTGCTCTTTTGTTAGAGAAGTCTGCAGGCTTGTAAACAAGCATGATATATCAGCTTGATATTGACTAGGGCTGTGCGATTTATTTAAAATCGTATTGAAATATTGTTTTGAACATGTGGGATTTCTAAATCGCCTTACAGCATGATTTTCCTGCAATATGGTATTTGATCTAATCATAATGCAGCATGCCTAAACAGAGCACGAGAGCACAGTGAACTTAATGACAAATAGCCTGCAGGAACAGGGATGAGTTCAGCACAGGAGGACTTGGTGTCCTAAAAAGTCAATATCTGTGGTGTGGAATTACTTTGGATAGAGGAAGGTTGATGTATCACAGAATCAGGTAATTTATAAGACCTGCCAGTCACATGTCGCATGTGGAAAGCACAAGGTGCATCGCTTCAGAATTCAATGTGATTTGTGCTCTCGTTTCTTTGGAGTTGCTCGGCTCCCATCAAATGTTGTCTCAGAGGATGTCAAATTAACAAAACATTGCTGCAGTTCCGATACAAGTTTTATTTATTGAGAAAGAAAGTTAAAAGCACTGCAGTGTTTGGGTGTTCTGTGTTTGTCTGAAGTAACTAGTCTACCAAAAGGTGTATATTCTATATAAAGTATGAAACTGATAGCTCAGTTCTTGTTACGTGACTCGGGGTGCGCTTGCAGCAATCTGAAAGAAGGGATGTTTTCAACTGTGTGCGTAAAACTCACGTTTAAAGATCACCAACAACTTCACTGACTAATAGCGGTATCCGTCACGTTTTTGGTTCCCCTTAAAATATTTCTGTTGTTTTTGTGTTGTGAGAAAATGCAGCAGGTTTTCGTAAATTGTTTATGTTGTGAGAAAATGCAGCGCGTTTCATTAATTTGTTTGCGTTGTGTGAAAATGCGGCACATATTTTTCAAATTTGGATGCGTTGTGAGAATTTGCAGCATATGTGCAGTCAAATGGATGAAGATCTTATCTTAATTTGCTGAAGTGTTTTGTAATTGCATGTTTTCTTAAATTGCAGCACATTAAGTGAAGTTTCATAAACTAATTTCGAGAGGAGCACGTGATATGATTTAGCACGTCTGGCCACTCATCTGTAATCAGTAATAATCCAATCAGAGTGATCCTAGTTAACTATAAATGGATCATTTTCTCCCTACTGTTTCTATCTTCATTTGAAAGAATACCCCCTTCCACCCCATCTCCTCCTTTTCCTCCCTTTTCTAAAGGGGGAGCTCTGGAGACCTACCTGATCTCGGATCTCCTGATATGCTTATTGACCGGGCGGGAGCCCTGGTCTCAAATATCTCCGAGCTCCGAGTTCTCTCCCGGGACAGCATGCCAAACCTGCTTTATACGCCAAGCATATCTAAGTGGGAACTCTTGAAGCTCTCTTGGCCACTGTAAACCTACCTGTAAATGTGTTTTACAGTAGCAGGGCCCACCGCAATTTCATTTTACAGTAAAATAGCCCTACCGCAACTGCTTTTTATGGTGAAATGCCCTTTACATTCTAATTTTGCAGTTTTTACAGTACTTTTACTGTAATCTGTATTTTACACTAGCCGTACAAAATCTTACATTTTTCCTTGAGCTGTCTAATTTTTGTCTTCAACTACAGTAGCAGAACTTGATTACTTTAAATACAGTAGATTACCACAAATTCGTAATATACAGTAAGTTACTGTAAAAGTTCTAAAATGACAGACAATGCAGTGCATATTACAGTGGTAAACTGTAAAGAATGTATGCTGTATTTTACTTGTCATTTTTGCAGTAAATAACTGTAAAATTACTGCAAAGTCTAACAATGTATGTTAATCATGTATCCAATGCTGTTGTTTAAATGCGAGTATCACCAGTATGGCTGCGTATAATGGCAAATGATGAAATCGTGACGTAAGCGCAAACCCTCTATGTTGCAATTGATTATTTCTCTCCTGTTGAGTGATTGTAGACACAGAGAGCATGTGTGATATTTGTATGTACCTCCTGCACAGTGTACATCTGCCAGGGCCTGCGGACAAGCAGCAAACTCATACAACAATCCCCATGGGCTTCAGCTTCATTTACCTGAAATAAAGCGACAATCCATGCGTAGCTAAACACAGCAAATTAAACAAGGTAATTCTGCCCATTACGCTATCATAGAGAACAATCTGCAGAATCAAAAAAGAAAAAAAGATTATGAAGAAATATAATAAATCAACACCTAATAGATCAAAGCGGCTATTTTTGTTCGTTGTGATTAATGAGTCCAGAATTGCTGTTTTACTCTCATGCTTTAGAAGATCTTCCACCTTGTTAAATCTCAAGGGAATGGCATGGAGATGCAGGGGAAATATCCTACTTTCTGGAGTATCTGGTGTCTGTTCTACTCTTAGATGACCTATTAGGAAATCAGTGAACGGGAAATGAGCTCATTATTCTGTAAATTAATGAATCATTTACTTTGTAAAGAGAGAGAGAAAAATACAAATATTTTATTTGTTAAGACATGCAAATGAACTGTACGCCTAAATATATCTATATTATCTGTCTATAGAACACCTGACTGATTTGAAAACCTTTTTTGTGGCCAAAACATGATTTAATTTCATAATTTTCATTAAAGGGCAACTATGGTAAAAAATCTACTTTTCAAGCTGTTTGGATAGACATTTGTGCATGTATGGTGTATAGACCGTCATATTGGGGTGAAATAAACACACCCAGTGCTTTTTTTTTCAATTTAACAACATAAAAAATGGTGGACCAATTGGAGCTGTTTTCAAATCGACCGCTACCTGACGTAGGAGAGCGGTCCCCCCGCCCACCAATATTGATTGACAGGCGCGTCATCATATCCTCAGTTTGTTAATTCACGTCCGCCATTTTCAGCGTGAGTCGAAGCGATATCACTAAAGGAACACTCTAGCTCTATTTTTAGATGCAAGGCTCAATGGGCTCAACACAAGATCAATATTCTCCACATTATCGCTCTCATCGGAATTATTGGTTGTATCTTTAGGTAGGTTTGCAAACATGTGCACTTCTCATTGAGTCTACCTTACACTTCAGCCGTTTGCATTTCTCGCGATCCCAGAAGCTCCCTGTGATCTTAACTAGCGTTTTAGAATTCTAAACATAGGTTTCTATCAGGGTACACTCAAGTCGACGGCTGAGCGCCGCGGACCGCTGCAGAAACCTATGTTTAGAATTCAAAAATGCGTGGCGCGACGATTCGGGACACTTCATGTTTCTGCCGCGCCACAGAGAGTGTCTGGTGTGCCGTGTCGCGGCTTCGAGTGGCGCATCCGGTGCCTCAGTCAAAGTTAATTCAGTGTGCGTGGTTATTTGTTTCTGTGTACAAGCTCGGCACTTGAAACTAGCACACAGTTGGCTGTAAAACTGTACAAAGACACAAATGATTTTGTACTCTCTGCTTGGTCTGTGTCAGAGTCGTACATGTACGACTGAATGGTGATCCTCTCTCTCCTCCGTCTGTCTGTCAGACTGTTGCAAACGCAGAGCGGGTGAGCTCATGGCCCCGCCCCCTCGTTACGTTGGCGGGAAGCCGAAACTAATTTACATGTGAAGCAACACACCCCTAAATCAGCGAACTGTGGACACGCCCCCAACATGACACTTTTTAACACATTATAATAAAAAAATCTGAATTGTGTTTTGAACTGAACCTAAACTGGCACACTCAGAAGAACCATAATATTTATATTAAATCATAAAAAAGAGGTAAACTATGTTCCCTTTAAATATGAACTGCGTTGCTCTGAGCATGACATCAGGTATAGTTAGTTATACTGATTTTATATACTTTTAATATTTGGTAGGTCTACCTTTTTCAGCGGTTAAAGCAGCACATCTCTCTGGCAAAAAGTGTTATACATTTCCTGAGAATAGTCGCATACACCTGTAAAAAGTCATTTGTTGAAAAAGTAAGTAAACTCATTGCCTTCAAATTATTAAGTAAATGAACTACGTGTATAATTCTAAAATTAAGTGAACTTAACAGCTTTAATTTAAAACAGAAACTTAGTAGTCGCTTTTTACAGTGTAATCATTCCTTTGAATCCTGTGAAGGAATATGATTGTGTGACTTTGACAGCTTGTTTTTTTCGGTAAGGAAAATGACCTAAATCTTCGTATGATGGCTCTTTTCTATGATTTATAGAGCGTAATGATTACTTTGTGGATACTTTATCCTCTTTATGGGTATTGTAATTGCCAATTCAACAAAAACAACTGTCTACCATTGCATAGTTGTGTCATTTTCTTTATCATTCTGTTATCATATTTCATTCAGTTTAACTTTTGGTCAATAATTCTGTGTATCCACCCATCCATCATTTTCCATCCATGTATTGTTGTTATGGTTCCATCCACCTATCCATAATTAATTTGTTAATCTATTCATTATCTATCCGTCCTTGTTTCCATCCACCTATCCATCATTAATTTGTCCATCTATTTACTATGCATCTCTCCTTGGTACCATTCATCCATCCTTTCTTTTTTCCATTCATCCTTCCATCCATCCATCCATCCCTCTATCCATATTTGGTTCCATCTGCCATTTCTTTGTTCCATCCATCCATCTATCCATCCATGGTTCTATCCATCCATCCTTTTTCTTCTTTCCTTCCTTACATCCATCCATGGTTCCATCCATCCATCCTTAATTCCATCCATCTATCCTTGGTACCATCCATTCATATTTGGTTCCATCCATCCATATTTTATTCCATCCATCCATGGTTCTATCCATCCATCCTTTATTTGTTCATTCCATCCATACCTCCATCCTTGGTTTTATCCATCCATCCATCCATCCTTAATTCCATTCATCCATTCATATTTGGTTCCATCCATCCTTCCATATTTGGTTCCATCCATCAATGGTTCTATCCATTTATCCTTTTTTTGTTCCATCTATCCATCCATTCTTAGTTCCATCCATTCATATTTGGTTCCGTCCATCCATCCATCATTGGTTCCATTCATCTATCCATCTGTCTATCCTTTCTTTGGTTCCATGCATCCATTCCTTGCTTGTTTTTTTTTCCGTTTGTCGTTCCTTCCTTGGTTCTGTCTATCCTTCCTTGGTTCCATCCATTCATATTGGTTTCATCCATCCATGGTTCTATACATCATTCTTTCTTTGTTCCTATTATCCATCCCTCCATCCTTGGTTCCATTCATTTTGCTTACATCAGTCCATCCGTTTGTCCATCCATCATTGGTTCCATCCATCTATCCACCCATCCATCCTTTCATTGGTTCCATGCATCCATCCCTTGTTTGGTTTCATTCAGTTCGTCCATCCTTCCTTGATTCTGTCTTTCCGTTTATCTGTCCGTCCTTCCTTCCCAGTTTCCATCCATCCACCCATCCATCCTTTCCTTCCTTGGTTCCTTCCCTCATTCGTTCCGTTCTTCCTTCCTTCCGTTCTTCCTTCCTTCATTCCTTCCTTCCTTCCTTCCTTCCTTCCTTCCTTCCTCCTTTTTCTTTCTTTCTTCTATTCTTTCTTTCTTCCTTCCTTCTGTCCATTCTTCCTTGGTTTTGTCCATTCGTCCTTCCTTGGTTCTGTCCGTTTCTTGGTTCTTGGTTCCTTGGTTCTTGGTTCTCTTCTTTTCTGCATTTCATCCGTCCTTTGTACCTTCCATGCCTCTGTATTTTTCTTCCATCCTTCCTTGGTTCCATCCATCCGTCCATCTTTGATTCTCTCTGACCATCATTGGCTCCAACAATCTATTTGTCCATCTTTTAATGTGAATCCTTGGCTCCACCCATTAGTCCACTGCATTATCGGTGTTCTATTAATTGTTCATCATCCATAATTTTGTCCATAGACATTTATTTAGATTATTCTATTATTCTATCTGGGGTTCTATGATTTTTATTATTGTTCCATCATTGTTTGTTTTTCTAGCATTATATCTATCACTTTGTCAATTTAATTAGTATGTATGTCATTGACCAAAGCATAAAAAAAGGCAGCAATGATGACATTTTCATTAAGTGAACATAAACTGCATGGAACGAGTAGATGCACTGAACACAAGATCAAATACATTCCACAACAAATGGCTAATACACATTATGTCCTCATTATAGAGAAATCCGTTCCATCCATCAATGTCATTTAAATGGCACGTATTTGTTTTCTCTGATTACTTTATATGTTCTAAACAGCAGTCTAGTTCATGCTTCTTTGCTCGGTCTCATTTTTCTAATGCCGCAGTGCCAGCTGGCTACATTAAGCCACGTCTCACGCTGCTCAAGCACTAGTGACCCAGTGTAAGTAAATGTATCTAATGATCAGGGAAGGAAAAGGCCAGCCTACAATGCCAGCAGGGGAACAGAGCTTTATTATAGCACAGCACGGCAACAAAAACAATCTATGACCCAGTTTTCCTTGAAATAGATATATCAGTATTCTTACAGAGGTCATTCTCTGAATTAAACCCCAACTTTTCATTGCTCTTCTGAAATGAAAGTTCATTGAAAATCTTTGGTCTTTAGAAGAAAAAGCAAGCTTCAACCTGTTTATGCACAAATATTGCAGGCTGCCCCAAAATTGTGTCATATATATTATATGTTATTATTATTATTATTATTATCATTATTTATTTCTTATTTATTTTGTTCTATCCATTTATTTTGGTTCCATCCATTCATTATTGGTTCCATTCATCCATGCTCCATCCATTCATTTGAGGTTTTTTCCATCCATCCTTCCATTCATCCATTTATTCTTCAATCCATCCATCTGTCCATCCATTCATTCTTGGATCCATTCATTTTGGTTTCATCAAAACATTCATGCATTCATTCATTACTTGTTTCATTCAACCATCCGTCCATCCATTCATTTGAGGTTCCATCCATTCATCCATTCATGCTTGGATCTGTCCATCCCTGCTTCCATTCATTCATTCTTGGTTCCATTAATTTGTGGTTCGATCCATCCTCCCTTTATTCATCCTTGGTTCCTTCCTTGGTTCCATCTATCCATTCATTTTGGTTCCATTCATCTATTTATTATTCGTTCCATTTATTAATCCGTCCATTCATTCTTGGCTTTGTCCATCCATCCTTCCATTTATTCTTCAATCCATCTGTCCTTCCATTCATTTGTGGTTCCATCCATCCTCCATCTATTTATTTTGGTTTCATCTAAAACATTCATGCATTAATTCATTACTTGTTCCATTCAACCATCCGTCCATCCATTTATTTCAGGGTTTCATCCATTCATTCTTGGATTTGTCCATCAGTCCATCCTTGCTTCCATTCATTCATTCTTGATTCCATTGATTTGTGGTTCCATCCATTTGTCCTTCCTGGGTTCCATCCATCCATTCATTTTGGTTCCATTCATCTATTCATTATTGGTTTCATTTATTCATCTGTCCATTCATTCTTGGTTCCATCCATCCATTTGTTTTTCCTTCCTAAGTTCTGTAGATTCATTTTGTTCCATTCATCCATCCATCCATCCATTCATTCTAGGTTCCGTTCATCCAGTCTTGGATCCATCCATCCTTGCTTCCCTCCATTCATTCTTAGTTCCAATAATTAGTGGTTCCATCTATCCATCCATCTATCCATCCATCCATCCATCCATCCATCCATCCATGCTTGGTTCCATCCTTTTGTTCTTCTTTCCTAGGTTCCATTCATCCTTTCAATTTGGTTCCATTCATTCATCCATTTATAATTGGTTTCATTCATTCATTCATTCATTCATTCATTCATTCATTCATTCATTCATTCATTCATTCAATCATCTAGGTTCTGTCCATCCATTTTTGGATCCATCCATCCATCCTAGCTATACATATATATATATATATATATATATATATATATATATATATATATATATATATATATATATATATATATATATATATATATATATATATATAAATCCAATGCATTTAACATTAATATTAACATTTAGAACTTTGTTTTTGCTTTATTTTAACTAGATTGTTTAAAAACATTAAATTAAAAGGATTAAAATAACAATACTTTTTACATTGAGAGCAAAATCTACATTCAAAAACAATTCAATAATCTAATAATGTGAACTTGTTATTGCTAATTTGACATTTTATAAAATAATTCAAAGTTAAGAAAGAAGGTTCAATGAGGATGTTGCTTTGCAAGGACGTACATTTTTGTGAAAGTCACAGCACATTGTAGAGCCCATATTTGTAAATAAAATGCAATTTGATTTGTTTGTGAATAAAATCACCTCTAACTGCTCAAGGACACATGCCATCTGCAAAGAAAAATTAAATATAGTTGTCTTGGTGCACTAGCAATTTCAATGCCATCCTCAATCTGCGTTTCTCTACTCAGAAATGAACTTCGAGGTTGAACATGGAAAAACTAAATTATGATTTTTTGCTGCAAGAAACCTTGACTAATTTTATCTGTGGACCTCCAGGGTAAAATAAAATAACATATATGTATCAAATGATGTCTTCCCAGTTTGGATTACTCCATGACACACTCTTCAAAATAAAGTTTTTCAAAGGGTGGTGCGGGGAGGGGTTTGCGACCAATTCCAAAGAACAAATCTTCAAAGAACATTTTAACAAAGCTTATTTTTTCATAATTTAAAGATTCTAAAGAACATTTTCTACTATTAAACAAAGATTTTTGTGTAAATGAATAATTGCATGGATGTTTAAATTGCTCATAATGTTCTAGTTTTAGTTTTCCTAACTTTGTTTGAGACTGCATGGATGTAATTGTGTTATAAAAAAAGTAATAATTCTCTAGATATATCGATGTTTTCTCTTATATGTGTCGTACAGTTTATCTATTTAATCATGCCCAACGCAACTTGCTTTTGCTTTCTAGTTTGCTAACTCGTGCCTGTTCTATTTAGTCTATTTACTTCGTCTAATTACACCCTTTTATATTACTGTACATTGCAAATCATTTTGGACGTCATCCAAGCTGCGTGCCTCCATTGGAAAAAACAAACTTGCATCCTAAGTGTTAGAGCCAAAAAGAGATGTGTAATATTTTTCTATAATATTATATTATTTTTATTGAGATATATAGTTATTGTTATTTGATACAGCATTTGATATGTATATTTTGTTATATTATATTATAGGCTTGATGGTAGACAGTCTTTTGACCGTTCTTCGAAACCATATTTATATTGAAGCTTGAAAAAGTGTAAATAGTTCTTCCGTTTGTTTTTTAATTTTTATTTTAGTTGTTCCTGACTAACGAAAAGTAAACTGTTATATTGCAAGTATGTGGCTTTACGCGTCAAATCCTTTGTGCCGAGTCCCTATGGAAACGCTGGAGAACTGTAAGAAATAGATTGGCATTACACTAAGCTTATTGACATTGCTCAGCAGGCACATTTTAATAAAACTACAGCCTTCATACCAAAACTTTATACCAAACTTTTTCTTTTATTGATATTGACAATGGTGTTTGGTCAATAAATATCGATACCAATTTTATTACCCAGCCCTAACTCCACAAATCATGACTGTTTTCAACTGTGGCTCCTGGTCAAATATAATCTTGATTCGACATTGCAGATCTTGCGATGTGACTATTGCACATGCAAACATAGTGATATCAATGCTGAAATGATATATTGTGCTGCCCTAATGTGTACATGGAACTTGGTCTGTGTTATGGCACCTTGCTCTAATTTTTGTTTCACTCAATAGTAGGAATGTAACAATTCACAATGAGCAGGTTAAAAAATCAGGTCCCACTTAATAATAAGTGTCCTTAACTAATATGTACTTACACAGGAATTAATAGTTCGTTATGTACTTATTGTGTAAATGTATGTATTTGCTGTGTACTTATACTTGATTAAATACTTGTGTGTAATTACATCTGTAACTAACTTCTGTAATTACATTTGTAGTTACACTGTTGACCATCCCTTACACCTTAACCCACCCTTAAACCTACCCATGCCACCAATCCTGTCCATAACCCAACCCCTATCCCAACTCAAGACCACCACGAGTGTTCTCAAATACATTATTAACACAGTAAGTACATTGTATTTATTTTTTGATGCAAGTACATAGTAGTTATGGACACTTAATATGAAGTGGGACCAAAAATCGTTTCAAATATGTGATGAGTCAAATCAGTAAAAATGTTGAACGAATTGCGATATATTTTTTTTGAACAGAGGGGGCGCTGTGTTAACTCGCTTTACCTGCACATCAGCGGTGAGCCCAAAAGACTAAAATAACAGCAGTAAGGTGCGCCTGACAAAACACAAACTGCAGATACAAACTGCAGAAAGACGTTTACTCGCACTAACAGAACAACAAATATGATGCACATAAACCACCAGCACAGTGAAAAAGTACTGTCGCAGACATCTATACACAAAAAAAACCTATTAATAAGGCAAACCACGCGGACTGGATGATTTGAAGCTCCGCTTATGTAACCCCACCGGTCCTACACCACCCAACCCGCTCCGAGCTGGTATCGAGCTAGCAACCTTCCGTATGGGAGTCAGGTGCTCTACCAAGGAGGCTAAAGACCATGGCCTCTAGCGTCTGTCGCTAGAGCACCTTTAGAGGTCAGAGGAGTGAGGTTTACCTGCACAGCACTTACTTGCTGGCCTCCGTTACACTTACTCTGAGTGCTACAGAGATCATGCGGTACATCAGTGTTTTCATAGCGAAAGTGTGAAGATGTTTTTCAGGCCCTGTTTACACTTATACGTATTAGAATGAAAACGATCCACGTCCACACTAGCATTTCACCCAGTGTTTCTGAACAACTCTCCGTCTACACCAAACCTCTGAAAATGCACATCACGTGACCACACACACACACTCTGGCATGCACTGCAGCATATCTACCCAGATGAGAGCTGTGCTCGTCGGACTGTTCATCAAGGATCTACCGCTGGATCCAATCTCACTGTATTTGTTAAACGTGATATTTAATTCATCTTGTTGTCTATATCTAATGACATATTCCTCGACTTTGGTCTTTTGAATCTATTCAAAGTGGGCCAATAATAAGAGCTTAAAGGCGGGGCAGGCATTGCGGACTTTGTTCACTGCAGCAAGTTGATGAGTTTTTTTGTTTTTTTTTTAATAATTATTTTTATAAGGGTTTTCACCTTTATTGATAGGACAGTGGAGATTTAAAGACAGGAAAGTGTGGGGAGCAGAGAGACGGGAAGGATCGGCAAAGGGCCTCGAGCAGGGAATCGAACTCTGGTCGCCGTGAGCACCTGGGTGCTACTGTACATGTCAATGCACTAACCACTAGGCTATTGGCGCCGACAAGTTGACATGTTTTAAACCATTCCTGAGCACTGCAGTTGGTGTTTTTAGGTGCAAAGATGTTTAATGCGTAAATGGCTCCTAATTCCGCGCATGTGGTGAACATTTTGCCGTGAAAGCTGGTCGCACGACAACAATTTTATGCACTCGCACAAATGCTCCCTAATATTTTAAGGTCGCACAGATAAAATTTCAGGCGCATATGCGACCAAAACAGTCGCAATTTCGAGCCCTGTAAAGAAATAAACACACAAGGGTGTTTATTTGCTGAAATTCGTATTAAAATCTGTGTTATTTCTATTGTGCAATGTATATTTGTAAAGTATTTATGCATGGAATATATTTTGAAAAGGAGAAAAACAATAAATTGTTGTGTGAATGCTGTAATGTTTAAATAGTTTCCTATTAAAAATGCGTAAAGGTCATGTGACCATCAGGAAGAATGCAGCATCTCATTTCTCACAGGACGCGGTCTCTGTTCTCGCGGTCTCCCAAGTTCGTTCTTCCAAGGTGACCTGGCAAAACCGGTCTTCACAAGAACGCAAGTCCATTCACTGCATTCTTGGAATTGAGAAACAGCCTTTGACTGGTTGGATGGAAACACTGCTTTAATCACATGTCTTTTACGTGATATTCCAGCCTGATCTCACGAGAAAACGTAAGTATTTTACATTTTGTCAGTTTAGTTGCTAATTCATATGAATTCGTACGAGTTCAGTTGTACGAAATTGTACGATTTTAAAAAGGAGGAGTGGCACCTAACCCCACCCCTAAACCCAACCGTCATTGGGGGATGAGCAAATCGTACTAAATTGTACGAATTAGATTGTATGAATTCGAATTAGCCACTTAATCAAAAAGTTACGAATTGCCGTGAGATTGTGTTGGTTATTCCAGTGTTGATGGAAACATAGCTAATGGCTTTAATCTGAGTCTGTTGTTCCTGGTCAATTACAATCCAGATTCAGCATTGCAGTGATATATTGTGCATCCCTAGTCTAAAATCTACTGCAGCTTTAACCTATCCGACTGTTCTGAATGCATGCGAGGATGTTTGTTTGTGGCTTGTCTTTGCGATAAATCAGGCGAGCTGTGCTGTGCATCTGTGCAGTGTCTGCCGACTTCTGCCTGACTCATGCCTCTGATTGTCCGATTCACTCCGTCACTGATGTCACGCGTCCCGTTCGTGAAGCGGCCATGAGTTGACATGTGGGACCGCAGACGGTGAGCGGCTTCATTGCGCTGACATACTGTATGTCCCTTCCACCCTGCTGCAGAGCGAGGATATTTTTAGCTCCCGAGCAGAAGCCCAGCCTTCAACAAACAACACACGGTTGG
Source organism: Danio aesculapii (assembly GCF_903798145.1). Lineage (NCBI taxonomy): Eukaryota > Metazoa > Chordata > Actinopteri > Cypriniformes > Danionidae > Danio > Danio aesculapii. The sequence goes on from NC_079442.1 coordinate 47,748,674, forward strand.
TTCTCCAGAGCAAAGCCCGTGGTTATCTGTGTTAATTACATCGTTAATGTCAGCCCTGTGTCTCAGTCACTTCCAGACACTCTCTCCGACACCCTGCCGCTGACTGGAGTCAAATGCCCTGCTGTCTACAGTACACGGCGAAATGGAAGGGAAATTTGGGAAGCTTCAGATAGATCTGCATGCTATATAAATAGTACTGGAAGCTTTCTTTTCAGCTTTCAAAAGAGGATTGCAACTGGAATCTTTCACAGTTTCAAATTCTTTTTTCTGATGTTAAAGTTGTGCTTAAAATTATTAATTTTTTTTTCAAACTTCTTAAACACTTCATCACTTCATTTCTAAAAACTCTGCAGTGACATGTAAAACACTGCCAATATACAAGCGGCAACCTTCCGCTCTTCCTCATGAAGCTAATACAGAAGTAACTGAAACTGCAATTCATCGAAATTCCGCAAGACCTGGCACCAAAATAGAGCACATTCCTATTGACCCGAATGTTAAAATGGCCAACTTTACAGCAGAAATAAAGGCGTTTACAGCCTGGAACAAAGAACGATTTTGGTGTATATAGCTAATATTACTCTTCATGGCAACTGTGAGGAGGTAAATTTTTTTATGAGTTATATTGAGTCTGCATAATTAGGGCGTGGCCACTTGAGTAACAGCTAGGTTTCGCTGGTCACCGGCATGTCACCTCAGCTGATTCCGGCTGATCAGCCGCTGAACTCTGCATATACAGTTGAAGTCAGAATTATTAGCCCCCCTGTTTATTTTTTTCCCCAATTTCTGTTTAACGGAGAGAAGAATTTTTCAACACATTTCTTAACATAATAGTTTTAATAACTCATTTCTAACAACTGATTTATTTTATCTTTGCCATGATGACAGTAAATAATGTTTGACTACATATTTTTCAAGACACTTCTATACAGCTTAAAGTGACATTTAAAGGCTTAACTAGGTTAATTAGGTTAACTAGGCAGGTTAGGGTAATGAGGCAAGTTATTATATAACTATTGTTTGTTCTGTAAACCATTGAAAAAATAAATGGCTTAAAGGGGCTAATAATTTTGACCTTAAAATGGTTCATAAAAAATGTAAAACTGCTTTTATTCTAGCTGAAATAAAACAAATAAGACTTTCTCCAGAAGAAAACGTATTATTAGGCATACTGTGAAAATTTCCTTGCTCTGTTAAACATAATTTGGGAAATATTTAAAAAAAGAAGAAAATCAAAGGGGGCTAATAATTCTGACTTCAACTGTACATCAAAGTTTTGTTTTGTTTTATGTGGCTTTAAACAGTCAATTGCCTTTGAACTATTTTCTACAATTATCAAATAATGGTATGCTGTGCACTTAAATATACAGGGGGGCTAATAATTCTGACTTCAACTGTGTATGTATGTATGTATGTGTGTGTGTGTGTGTGTGTGTGTGTGTGTGTGTGTGTGTGTGTGTGTGTGTGTGTGTGTATGTGTGTGTATATATATTTATATATACATATGTATATGTGTCTTTATGTGTGTAAATATAAATTTATTTGTTTTATTCAAAATAACCAGAATATGACAGATTGATTATCAGTCATCTGAAACGTGCCTGGATTTCATAAATAGTGTCTGGACTGGCCAGTCCTCGTGCGCCTTGACCTTCTTTGCTTTAAGGAATTTTGATGTGGAGGCTGAAGTATGAGAAGGAGCGCTATCCTGCTGAAGAATTTGCCCTCTCCTGTAGTTTGTAATGTAATGGGCAGCACAAATGTCTTGATACCTCAGGTGGTTAATGTTGCCATTTACTCTGCAGATCTCGCACACCCCTATACTGAATGTAACCCCAAACCATGATTTTTCCTTCACCCAACTTGACTGATTTCTGTGAGAATTTTGGGTCCATATGGGTTCCAATAGGTCTTCTGCTGTATTTGTGATTATTGAGATGCAGTTCAACAGATGATTCATCTGAAAAATCTACCTTCCGCCACTTTTCCAAATGATCAACTAGAAGTCAAGTTATTATTTGTTGCTCTTACAACTGAGATCGACTTTTGTCAGGTAGTACACTGTATATACATACTTTATCTGTTCACTATAAATAGAAATGTTGGAGGCTAACTATTTTATTTTACTTTATTATTTTACTATTTTATTATTATTACTTTTCATTGTCTTTCATTATGGAATCAACAGTAACAGACAAAACATAAAGAATGAAAACAAATAGGCAAACAAAAAAAATGTACCATCATGTAACCTGTTTGGGACTGACCACAAAATGGAATCAACTTCAATCAAGGATCTCTCTTGCTAAACGGCATCTGCAGTGGCATCTTCATGTCCCCTAATTTCTGTCACCACAGGCCAGTATGCACTGCGGTGGTTGGCAAGCGTACATCTTCAAATAAACCACATGAAAAGTACTCATTTCTACTTCTATTTATAAGTGAACAAATTAGCCATAAGTGTTTAAGCACGTAATCACTTGTCGGTGTAAGTAATTAGCAAATGAGTGAGCCATTTTGAATGCAAGTGTTTTCCCAATAAAACACAAGAGCTTGTTAGCTTCCTGTAATGTGGGTATTGTAGAGGTCTGTGTTTAGTGTTTTGCAGAAAAGTTTTACAATAGCAAATTGAGTTTATAGTATTCACTTTGAGTCTTACGCAGGCCCGGATTAACAATTCAGAGGCCCCTGGGCACAATGTCTTGTAGCCCCCCTACCTGGCCGGACCCCTATAGTTGAATTAAAAAATAAGATTAATATATTTTTTGCCAATCACAGTCAATTTTGTTAATAAATCAGTGATGTTTAAGAACACGTTCAACAGCACTTAAATGTTAGTGGGAAATGGACGTTTTTAAATTTCTGTATCGATTGGTACCAAATTCCAGTATTGTGATTGGTACCGAATTCAAGTATTATATGTCCAGTATACTATCCTAGTCACAATAATCAATATATCAACTTATCGCACAGCACATGGACATGACCTCAATCTTTTTTGGTGATGCAACATGTATCACCCATACATAACCAATTCTAGAAGCATTTTAGCTGATCTAAAACGATTCTAGAAACATCTCTATCACTATTGGAGGTGTCAGTGTCAGTATGGTTAAACACTATAGTAATAAATAACTTTAGTATGTTTTCATGTGGGAGTCTGACGACTGAAAATGGATCTGGTAGCAGATATCGAAGCCTCTGTGTCATGATCACCAGCGATCTAACCACCAGAGGTCACTGGTAAGCACTCGCATTCACATGGACTACAAATTATAGACTACAAATTCAGTCATGCCACACACACACACACCTGCTCCAAGTCTCCACTGATTAGACTCCCACAGCTGATTCTGCTTCTGGACTGATTTCCACACTACATAAACAGCACAGAAACACTCACTGTTGCTGAGTCTTGTTATCTGTAAAGTGAAAATTCAGCGCACTTCCTTAGTCTTGTTTCTCCGTGTGTTTACCCTAGCCTTGTTCCTAGTCATCCCTGTCTGCCACCTGCCTTCCGACCTCTCACCTGATACTTTCGACTACGAATCTGGACTGCCTTTAAACATCTGTTTGCACCTGTGTTGACCATTGCTTGCCTGACTACCCAATAAACCTGCACGTGGATCCTCACCTCAGTTGTCTCTGTCACTCCCCGCGTTACACTCTGTTACTTACCTCATACATTTTTTCTTAAAATTAGTATGATTTATTTAGGATATGCGTTTTCACATTCTGATTCCGATGCCTGATTATTCAATTGTTAAATGAACTATAATGAAATTAAAATACTCTTAAGAATAAAATATAATGTGTTTTTTTGGAAGAGTGTACTTGCATTGTGCTGAAATAATATTGTTGTTCTGAAATTATATATTGAGTGGCAAAAAATGGTATTAAAATGACAAAAATATTGTTTATCACAATATCTTTTGGTGCAATATATCCTACAACAAAATAGAGATATTGTGACAGGCCTACTTCTTCCTGCGTGATGCACATGAAGGCTGTCTTCCGTTAATCACCCACCCCTAATAAACAGTTTTATTTAGAGGAGTTTTTTTCTAATTAACTTTTAATTTGGAATTCCTTTTTACTCTGAGATTGATATGAAGAAATGTTTTTTATGGCATGCAGTTAGAAATGAATAAATGCAAACTAATCAAATGCTGGTGAAGTTTTTTGTTCTGTCACTGTAATCCTGTTGCACTGTAGAAGCTCTGTCACCAAAACAAATTCCTCGTATGTGTGAACATACCTGGCAATAAAAGCTCTTTCTGATTCTGATGAAAAAGTGTTCTTTCTGTACACGTAGAAGTTTAAAAAGAATAAAAATAATACATAAAATATGTCTAATCATTCAATCAAACTGTGCTATTCTAGAGATTAGTGCTAGGACTAAAGTTCCTGAAAAGACTAGCAGCAAAGATGGTCCGCACACAGTCATTTACTAACAATACAACAGGAGAAAAGAAAGACAAACATTTTGGCTATGAGCCTTCGTCAGTGTCAAGGGCTCAAAGTGGAAATGTTTGTTTTTCTTTTCTGCTGTTGTGTTGTTTAACAAATTATTGAGTGCTGATCATCTTCACTGCTTGTCATAAAATATATGTCTCTGTACAATCTGGATTGATTGATTGATTGATTGATCGATTTTGCACGAAGTTGGTCCAGTAAGCTGGCAGTAGTTTAACTTAAAATTAGGGATGTAACGATTCACCTGGCTCATGATTCGATACGATTCACAATACTAATCTCACAATATGATTAGTCACAATTTTTTAACAAAATTGTTTGAAACAAATTTAAGGTGAAGAGCCCTTTCATGTTTTCTTAAATGCTGCTCATTTTTTGCAAAATAATATATTTTCTGCCATAACTAAGTGATGTTTTATAAACAAATTTCGGGAGGAGCACGCGCAGAAGTTTCAGTATCAAATACGTCATTGACAATTATTCTATTATCCAATCAGTTCTTGACCAAACCCCTATATATACCAAAGCTGTCTTACCTGCAGCATCTTACGACCTTAGCATCCCTCCACCACCCCGTCACCTCACCTCTTAAGCATTACAATCCCGGGGGGAGAGTTCTGGGGCCGGGCTAGATACTTCGCTCGAATCCCAATTCCTCTCTGTGTCCTGATAAGAGGAATAACTCGAGTTGGGGTGTCTTCCCCGAGCTCAGAGCCCTCTCCCCGGACAGCACGCCAAATACGCTTTATTCTGAAACTATTGCAAGTGTGGACTCGTGAAATTGCTATTAAAAATAAATAAATAAATAATAATACAAACTAAAGAAGACTCATTGATATAAACAAACTAAAACTGTGACTGTGCTGGGATTTGACATATTTTTAAAAGAAATATCAGCATATCTATGTTTTCTGGCACAAGCTGAGGTCTTTGCACATTTACAATGTTCCCTGCTGATGAAAAAACTCTTTCACTGAGATGGCTGCTGTGAAGTGGAAAGCCTAAACCAGAGAGCAGGGTGTACAGAGGTGGTCAATCGGGCCTCTGATCGAGGCGACTGGCCACTGGCATAAAATACTGATTAAACTGACTAATTATATAGTGGGATAAAGACAGGAGTTGAACATTGTTCAGTTAAGCTTAGGAGAACTGCTTTTGGACAATCAGTTTTTTTCAGTTAAAGCAGCAGAAAGATGGAATAAAATACCAGTGTATATCAGAAAGAATACCACTTTTAATCATTTTAAAATTGTTCTTAAAATTTGGCTTAAACAAAATCAGATATGCAGCCACTGATTTGATTTGATTTTATTGACAATTATGTATTGTATGTATTATACTGTAAGTGTATATTGTATTATTTTTTACTGTTAAATTTGTTACAACTTCCTGCCCAGGGACTGCAGATGTAAATTAGCTTTATAGCTAACTCTGGCACAACATGTCGTGTTGTACATTGTCCCTGTATAAATAAATAAAATAAAAATAAAAAACATGATTATGAAGGTGAATAATTAATATAACTTGTATAATTAATCAGTATAAGTATCAGTGTGATACACTCAAGAAGAGGTAATCTTGAACATTTTTAAATATTCAATAATAATAATAATAAGCAAATTATTTAAATATGCATAAACTCATTTTAAAAAGTCTAATGCCTGGTTCTGTAACAGAAAAACTTTCACTTTCAGTCTGAAAAACATCTTCACACTTTCGCTATGAAAACACTGTTGCACCATGAAATCTCTATAGCGCTCGTCAGAGCAAGCGGAGTTGCAAATCCTCCAGTCCACGTGGTTTGGCTTATTAATAGTTTTTTTTTTTGTTTGTTTTGTTTTGGTTGTTTTGCGTACAGACATCTGTGACAGTAGTTTTTCACTGTGCTGGTGGTTTATGTGCATCATATTTGTTGTTCTGTTAGTGTAAGGAAACGTCTTTTTGCAGTATTTGCACACAGTTTGTGTTTTGTCTGGTGCATCTCCTGGCTGGTATTTTAGCCTGCTGCCCCACTTCTTGCTTGCCGCTGATGTGCAGGTAAAGCGAGTTTGCGCCTGTAAACACAGCGCCACCTCTGTTAAAAAATTACTGCGATTCGTTCAACATTTCTACTGATTAGAAGTCACATATTTGAATTATTGCGTCTCTTTTAAAAATATATTTGCAAAATGTCTTATATATGTATTTATTTAAGCCAATTAATTATTTTTATTAATATTAAATATGTATTATTAAATACTTCCCAAATTATGTTTAACAGAGCAAGGAATTTTTCACAGTATTTCCTATAATAATTTTTCTTCTGGAGAAAGTCTTATTTGTGTGCAAAAAAAACAAAACAAAAAAAAAAACATTTTATTTGAAAAGAATATATAAACATTAAGTAATAAGTAATAATATATACAGTTGAAGTCAGAATTATTAGCCCCCCTGTTTATTTTTTCCCCAATTTCTGTTTAATGGAGAGAAGAATTTCTCAACACATTTCTTAACATAATAGTTTTAATAACTCATTTCTAATAACTGATTTATTATATCTTTGCCATGATGACAGTGAATAATATTTGACTAGATATTTTTCAAGACACTTCTATACAGCTTAAAGTGACATTTAAAGGCTTAACTAGGTTAATTAGGTTAACTAGGCAGGTTAGGGTAATTAGACAAGTTATTGTATAACAATTGTTTGTTCTGTAGACTGTCAAAAAATATATGCTTAAAGGGGCTAATAATTTTGACCTTAAAATGGCTTTTCAAAAATTAAAAACTGTTTTTATTCTAGTCGAAATAAAACAAATAAGACTTTCTCCAGAAGAAAAAAATATTAGTAGGTTGTGCTGACGCCTCACAGCAAGAAGGTCGCTGGTTCGAGCCTCGGCTGGGTCAGTTGGCATTTTTGTGTGGAGTTTGCATGTTCTCCCTGCATTCGAGTGGGTTTCCTCTGGGTGCTCCGATTTCCCCCACAGTCATGCAGTACAGGTGAATTGGGAAGGCTAAATTGTCCTTAGTGTATGTGTGTGAATGAGTGTGTATGGATGTTTCCTAGTGATGGCTTGCGTTGGAAGAGCATCCGCTGCATAAAAACATGTGCTATATATAAATTTATTTATGTTTTGTTAATTTTTTTCTCAGATTGTCAACGGGACAAGTCATCCTTATACATTAACTTGCCTAATTACCCCATCTTGCCTAGTTAAGCCTTTAAATGTCACTTTAAGCTGAATACTTGTATCTTGAAAAATATCTAGTCAAATACTATGTACTATCATCATAGCAAAGAAAAAATAAATCAGTTATTAGAAATGAGTTATTAAAACTATTATGTTTAGAAATGTGCTGAAAAAATCGTTAAACACACAGGGGTGCTAATAATTCAGGAGGGCTAATAATTCTGACTTCAACTGTTTGTGTGTACACTTCCAGAAGGAGGAGCAGAAATCTGAAAGCAGGAATTCAAGCAAATGATTGTGGTCAAACACCATGCTCAGCTCCACTTGTTCTTTTTCTAGTATATTTGTGGGTATTTGCAACCAGCGAATGTATTTCATTGGCAGTTCGACATTTCAGTCTGGCTGACAGTGCTTGCAGCCCCTCTGTAAAATGCAGGCCGAGTCAGCAGTTCACTCGATTTTGAGCACTGTTTCTCTCCTCCACCTGTAATTTGCTCCTAAAAATTCCCAGGGGTGTCTTTCACAGGTTGATTTGCCAACCAGCGGCTTCTCAAGAACCCAGCGGCTCTTTCCGAAGTCTAAGGCCGTCGCGCTTCAGGTGACACGGAGCGCTTCAGTCACGCGGGGTGACCTTAGTTTTGATGTATGCCCGGCTCCCGTGTGCATTTCCAGCAGCTGCTGACTCAGGGGCTGAAGGGACTGAAAACTCTCCCTCTGCATCCATCATTAGATTTACAGGCTCCGCGGGTCTCCGGAGCTCCCAGCCTATTGGATTTATGACTCCAAAACATATTCATGCTTCTTTATTAATACCCTTGCTCTCAGTTTGGCGCCTGTGCGTGGGTGCCAGGGCTCTTCCGGAGGTGGAGGGTCATGCCGCGTCATTGTTTTGTTGTGTTTGCATGATAATGATAATGCACATCTTAGCATAATCTCTGCTGATGTAGTTCTAATATGTTGTTTACATGTATAGAGCTTGTGATGCCAGGATGCTCTGGGTGATGATTTGAGAGCGCTGCTATTGAATGTAATTAGATGTGTTAGTTTTAACCTTAGGAAAGCTTTTTATGGTCTGTACTGTATGTACTTTATAGTTGATGTTATTGAGAGTTTAGTTGTAGTCTAATAGAGAGTTTAGTTACAGTGTAGAATGTAGACATGGGCCGGTATAAGATTCTGATGGTATGATAACCTTGGATAAAAATATCACGGTATTGTGATTACTGCTCTAAAATATATTATTTTTAAATGTCCAGGTAAAAAAACACAATTTTTTCCCCTTTCAAAACAATATATTTTATTTTTTAAAACATTTATAATATTTTGGAGCAGTAAACATGTCAGGCTAAATAATGAAAATGGATCATTGACTTCTGCTGTCTTCATTAATTTCAAAAACAGTGATTTCTTTACAATTTAAAAGGGCAACTTTGGATATCTTTTCTGCTGGAGATACTGTTGTCCTAAAAAACAAAACAAAAAAGAAAATAAAAAATCTTACACATACCTTAGAATTGGTAAGGCAAGTTTATTTATATAGCACATTTCATACTCGGTGGCAATTCAAAGTGCTTTACATAAACAGGAATAAAGAGACAAGTATAAGTAAATAAAAACAAACAATAAAAAAAAAAACTGATAAAAGTGTGGTAAAATCAGCCTGATTTCACAAGAAAACGTAAATATTTTACGTTTTGCCAGTTTAGTGGCTAGTACGAATTTGTACGAGTTCAGTCACACAAAATTGTACGATTTTAAAAAGGAGGCACCTCACCCCACCCCTAAACCCAACCGTCATTGGGGGATGAGCAAATCGTACGAAAATGTACGAATTAGATCGTACGAATTCATACGAATTAGCCACTAAATCAAAAAGTTACGAATTGCCGTGAGATTGTGTTGGTAAAATAGGTTAGAAAATAAAGAAAAAGAGAAAAACATAATAGTGCGATCTGTCAGACGTAGCACAGTGCTCATTCAGTAAAGGCACAGCTAAACAGATGTGTTTTCAGTCTTGATTTGAATGAGCCTAATGTTGGAGCACATCTGATCATTTCTGGAAGCTGATTCCAGCAGCGAGGGGATCAGTTGCTGAAAGCCGATTCACCCTGTTTTGACTGAACTCTTGGAATTTCTAGTTTATATGATCCTAAAGATCTGAGTGATCTGTTAGGTTTGTATTCAGTGAGCATATCTGTAATGTATTCAGTTCCTAGGCCATTTAGTGATTTATAGACCAGTAATAATACGTTAAAGTCTATTCTGAATGTAACTGGGAGCCAGTGTAAAGACCTGAGGACAGGTGTGATGTGCTCTGATTTCCTGGTTCTGGTCAGAATCCTGGCCGCAGCATTATGGGTGAGCTGCAACTGTCTGACAGTCTTTTGGGAAGGCCAGTGAGGAGTCCGTTACAGTAATCCACTCTGCTGCTGATAAAAGCATGAACAAGTTTCTCTAAGTCTTCACTGAAAACAAAGCATCTGATTCTTGCAATGTTTTTGAGATGATAGTACGCTGATTTACTAACTGCTTTGACATGACTATTGAAACTCAGATCTGACTCCAGAGTCACACCAAGATTCTTGACCTTATTTTTTGTTGTTTGACCTTTAGTGCCAAGGTACGCATTCACCTTGAGAACCTCATCTCTGTTCCCAAATGCAATGACTTTAGTTTTCTCTTTGTTTAACTGAAGAAAGTTTTGGCACATCCAACTGTTCATTTCATCAATGCATTGGCAGAGGGTGTCAATGGGGCTGTAGTCAGTAGGCAGTAAGGCTAAGTAGATCTGAGTGTCATCAGCATAGCTGTGGTAGGAAATTTGCTTCTTTCTGATTATTTGGCTCAGAGGGAGCATATAAAGGTTGAACAGGAGTGGTGCCAGAATCGAGCCTTGTGGGAGTCCACATGTCAGAGTATTACAGAAAACACTTTTCCAAACCACAGTATACCTTGAAAACAGTTATCGTCCCATGCCTAGTCGAATGGCAGTTTTCTGTTTGTTTGATGTTAAATTAGCTTGTTATTTGAAGTATATATATATATATTTTTTTGAATTTGTGTGACCTCGCTAATTTGACTATTTTCACTTAAATGAGCAGTTCACCCAAAAATGAAAATTATTCACATTATTACATTATACACATTATTATCTCAACCTCAAGTTATTCCTAATTTGTCTTCCTTAGTAGGGTTGTCCCGATACTGCAATTCGATACCAGTCAGTACTGGAATTTTAAAAGTGTCCATTTCCCTCGAACATTTGAGCGCTGTGGAGCATGTTCTTAAACAACGCTGATTTGCTATTGTGTTCACATGCTCAATAGAAATGACTGTGATTGGCCATGAAGGTCATTAGTTCACCGAACGTACTGCTGTTTACTGCACGTAAACACAGATATAAGGACACTGGAGTGTTTTAAAACTGCGATTCATCAGCGGATCGCTCGTATGTCAGATTATAGACAAACCAGCTGATTGACCTGACTTTGAAATGCTCCAGTGTCTCCGTATTTGTGGTTACACGCAGGCCGCCCAGGTATAGGTCACTAACGGCTGCCCAAGTATATTTAGTGACACCTATTTTTTTCACTATTATTAAGATCCTCTTTTTTTTTTGTATTCACCTAATATAACCAAACATCCACGATGGATTAAGTAGTGGAAAATCTTCTCTCATTTACTCGTTTCGATCTGTGTCGCACCTCTCAGCACTCCCACAGACAGTCTCTCGTGCTTTGCAGACCCACAGAGATTGGACTTTTTGGGATTAAAAAATTAGTCCCGGGTTTCTAAATCTTCTAAAATGTCTAGGATTTAGCTTTTGCTTTCGCTTTCTAAATCTCGTATGCATTTTTGCATTACTCTTTTATTAAAAACTACTTTCCTCTTACTTCACAGCTGAAAGCGCGCACAGTCCGCAAAACTGAGAGAGAAAGTAAATAATAGATTCTTTAATAAACGATTTGGACAAATTTTACTATACTCAGAGCGGACGAAATGACATCTAAACTGGCTGCAGAATATATGTACATGATTAGTAATGGTTATTCAATTGCAATTGCCCTATCTAAATAATCTACAAGTTTTAAACTTGTAATTATGATCATTGATGATATGATCGTTGAGCCTGTCTCATCCTTCAAGTTCCTGGGGACCCACATCTCAAAGGACCTTTCCTGGACCACCAACACCTCCAGCCTGGTCAAGAAGGCTCACCAGCGCCTATTCTTCTTGAAGCAACTTAAGAAGAACCAGCTTTCATCAGCCGTCTTGGTGAACGTCTACCGCTGCACAATAGAAAGCATCCTGACCAACTGCGTCACAGTCTGGTATGGAAGCTGCTCTGTTGCTGAGCGTAAGGCACTGCAGCGGGTGGTGAAAACTGCCCAACGCATCACAGGGACTACACTGCCAGCCATAGAGGACATCCAGAAGAAACACTGTCTGCGCCGAGCACGCAGTATTCTTAAGGACACCTCTCACCCTGCTCACAGACTGTTTTCTCTCCTGCCTTCCGGCAGGCGCTTCAGGCTCCCCCGAACAAAAACCAGCAGACTGAGGAACAGCTTTTTCCCCAGAGCTGTCTCCCTTTTGAACTCTGCCCCTCACTGACTCTTTTGCCCCCCCAATACACCCCCCACACTCCTCTAACTTATACTCCTCACAATCACTGCACTATTTAACATTTGCACATTTAAAGTTTGCACATATTCATTGCACTGATTCACTTATTTGAACTGGACATACCCACTGCACACGGACATTTGTAATTGTTTATCTATCTGCACACTCCTGATTATTAATAGCATCCTGTACATATATTCATTTATTGTAAATCTGTTCATAGCTAATACAACCTGTATATAATGTTCATAGTACATCCACCTGTAAATATTACCATAGTTTTTCTATAACTGCACTTTATAACTTATACCTGTATCCTGCACTTTCTGCTATTGCACTGCTGGTTAAACTGAAACTGCATTTCATTGCCTTGTACTTGTACATGTGTAATGACAATAAAGTTGAATCTAATCTAATCTAATCTAATCTAATTCTTAGAGATATTGTCTGCTTTTGTTCCCTTTTCTCTCATTGGTTTCTCATTTGCTGTATTTTTTTTTAATTTGATGATGTTAATATATTACATAGGCTATTTCATATACTTATCTAAAATGCTTTGGCTTTCAAGTTTGCTTTGAACCTGAAAGAGAGAGAAGCAGATTTGAACTGAATAGCATTAAAGTAACAGAAATAGTGGATTTCTTTTTTTATTTCAACAGTCTTTTTTAAACTTTAACCCATTAAGAAGTAACCGTGTAAAACAGTGTCATCATAAATAAAAATATTATTACAAAATGAATTATGTTTTGTTTGTCGCATATAGTTAACTATTTATGTGGTGTGGGTTAATAGTGTGTTTCAATCCGCCAACCACCGCAAGTATATTTCAAACCTGTGGGAAGCACTGAATAAACATTGTTCTACAGTTGTACTTTCGGTTATGATATGATTTGGATAACCAGTTTGGCTGCAGACAGAAACATGAACAACAGAAAGATGAACAATTTGCAAGTTTGAAAGTACAATGTTTACATTATGCATATTATTATATGTGGGGCCTGCAATAATGAGTTTTTCGAAAGTATCTTATATTTCATTGTTATTTGTTATAAATTTCATCATTATTAATCATTATTTTCCCAGATGTTCTACAAAAAGTGATCATACAGATGTGACCATTAGAAATGCGCGTCTCAGGGAACTGAATGCTATAACTCTCGGCAATTCTCTGATGCAGGAAATACATTACCAGCAGGCGATCATTCTTAGTAGTGGCCAATTCTGAATCGGAGGACTCGATCCCCTGGGTGGCTGTTTTTCTGTGGAAGTTGGAGATGTTTTCTCCATGTTTTGTTCATATTTGCTAAAATCCAGGGGCGTAACAGCCATTTTAAAAGGGGGGGGGACAGCTGTATGGTCACCCAAAAGTGATTAATAATTTATTAGCAATATAGTTTATTTAATAATCTTTTAACCAAAATTCTAAAATAATTACAAAATATTAATAATAACAATAAATAAACAGAACCACACACATTTAAATTAAGCATTACTCTGTGTGAAAATATTTTTAAATGCTACAATGCAATTGCAAAATTGCAAGTTGATACTACTCATATAACGTGAGATGGACATCGCCATGTGAAAACGCCAACGGTAAAGTTCTTGTTTTACTAGTACTTGTGTGTATTTACATGTCTAAATCATAAATTAAGCAATAGGCCGTAAAAAAGGCTGCATAATTGTGATAATACGCCACGTCTTTCTCAGCGGGGTTAAGTTGGTCTTGTTTTTGGGAAAAAAAACGAAAAAAAAAAAGCACTTTTACGACGGTCCCTTACTGAGAGCTTAGGTCAGCGCGAGCTCTCTCTGGCTAAACGCATATTGCGACTGCTCAAGCAGTGCTCGTAATATCGAGCGAAAAAAGAAAGACAGCTGTGAAACATAACCAGCTTTGTCTTTCTGTAGGGAATACAGTTTAGATCTTTTTAGGGTTAGAGGTTTTTTAGTTAATGCCGTCTGTCACTGAATGTGTCAGGAATACCGAAAACAAAACCAACTTAACCCCGCTGTCTTTCTCTGGCTCAGCACCAGACAACACACCAGCACCAGGGACTTTACGGTTCTCACTTCAAAACGGAACAAAAGTAGGATTCTGTAACGTTAGTGATTTACCGTGATTTACCCAGCTGTAGCTGTTGCTCCCTTCCGCGTCATCCCTGTCTTTGACTGCAAAGTGAATGAATGAAGCTCGTGGCTGACGCTCAAGAGATTCGCGCTGTGATTGGCTGAGTGATCGTTCACTCAAATCAAGTAACAAATCAAGGAACACTTGCGGCTGCTAGGTCAAATAAAACGTGTGGGCCAGTCGGGGGACAGAATAACCTGTTTCCAAAAAGTGAGGGGGACGTGTCCCCCCCCCGTCCCCCCCGGTTGCTACGCCCCTGCTAAAATCTAACACAATGCTGCGCCTGGGATAACTGTGTTTATTGTTTTCTGATAAGAGAAATAGCTTCATTTTAGACACAGTATTGCCGACTCGCCACAGCATGGCTCTAATATTACATTTTTGACTGTAGGCCTGCATACAAAACTTTTCACAGAGCTCAGTTAAATGTTCTTTGATTGGGCTAGTTATCAACCAACTGTTAAAGCCAAAATGAATGGTAAAATACAGGTGAATGAGTACATATTTGTGCATATACTTTAAAATGTCAAAAGTAAATAGACTTTTCCATGTGGTCAATATTAACTAACTGAATATAATAGATGATGCCCTACTTTATGATAATTTACAACAATGCCAATGGACATGGCCATATATTTTCATCCATAATACAAAAGTTAGCTTTTCTTTTTCAATCCTGAGCATTTTCTCGCAGAAGACACAAACTTGGGCTTGAATATCACGCTCGATAGCTGTTTTAAAACTTCAGCTTGGTCTGTCATTTGCATGCTGACCCCAAATGCACCTGTTCAGTGCAGGAAAGCAGTTCATGTAGGGTATGAAATATCTATACGACTCAACAATGCCCAAAAGCTCAAAACATTCTGCCACAGCACACGCTTTTAGTCTTCAATCAGAGCTAAAAGCTTTACATAGAAAGAGAGAGCAAACTGAAATTTCACACTCAATAATAGGCACTTTGTCAAGTCGGTTGACATTTCCTTGACATGTTTCATCTCCGTCGAGCATCTGAATAAACATTGTGTGCTGACAGTGTCATGCCTGATTATTGTATTCATATTCCACAAAGATTTTATATTCAACTCCTGCTTTCTGTTGGTGAGAATGTAACAAACAGGAAAAGCGCTGTGTGTTTTTTTTTTTTTTTTTCATTATTCAGCTTCTAATGGGTTACTGGAAGGAAACATGAGGTTTGAGGTTTTCATTTGGCCAGTCTCCAAGGCCACATAAATATCTTTTTCATTCTCAATCTATAGATCTAGCTCTTTTTTTTTGCTTTGCACACATGCATGAATACATACAAATGCATTATTTACAGCACCATAAATTACACAGACATTATGAAATGACCTAGTAAGGAAAACGGAGGCTGCCTTATTTTTATTAATTTGCTTAAATTCGATAGAGGAGGATAGTGGCCTTTATTATAATGGAGTGAGATAATTAGTGAAATAATACTGAAACATTCAAGCTATATTTATGTTTGACTTTGCTTTAAGACTCTGTTTAATAGTGGTGTAACAGATCACAAATCTCACAGTTCGGATCTTCTGTTTTTTTGGTCACGGATCGGACCGTTTTTCAAATCAGCCAAAAAGGGGAGGAAACAAATGTAATTTGCTTTCAATTTATTAAAAAACAGTACTGCAAGACACTTTTGGTTTTAACAAATAGAACTTAGAAATTGTAATTTAATAATCAGCGGAATAAAAATAAATAGTAAAATATTAATTCATTCATTCATTTTCTTTTCGGTTTAGTCCCTTTATTAATCAGGGGTTGTCACAGAGGAATGAACTACCAACTTATCCTGCACGTTTTTACGCAGCGGATGCCATTCCAGCCGCAATCTATCTCTGGGAAATATCCACACACACACACAATCACACACCACTGACAATTTAGCCTACCCAATTCACCTGTACCACATGTCTTTGGACTGTGGGGGAAACCCACGCAAACGCAGGGAGAACATGCAAACTCCACACAGAAACGCCAACTGACCCAGCCAAGGTTCGAACCAGTGACCTTCTTGCTGTGAGGCGACAGCACTACCTACTGCGCCACTGCGTCGCCCCTAGTAAAATATTCAGTACTATAAAAAAATCACTGTTACTACGACTGTTGCTGATAAAGCTGATAAAGTCTAACATAAAAATTTGTACAACACATTTATTTTTTGTCATTTTCAATAAATGATTCAGTTATTCACTCATAAAACTTCGTTTCATTGCTAGATGGATCATTTTTGAACAATTATTCAGTGGCATATTTTTTGATGGCTGGTTGTCGCCACCTATTGGTTAAATAATGTAATTGCTGCCTACAACTTTCATTTTTGAGCATCAAGTTAAACGCATATGACGATGATTTTAATCTTTACCATAAACATCAGTGGTTGTATCTAAACTATAAACCATTATCCCAGTACCCAGTGTTTTATTTGACTGTTCATAACTAACTCAGAAGCCTAAAGACTAAACCTATTTCTTTATTTTTTTTTGCATTTTTCAAACACATATTTGAATGCAGCTATTCAAATGATTAATAAACGTATGCAGATCATGATCATTTATTATTTATGTTGCGTGGGTGTTGAGATCCTGATCTTTTAATGATTAATTGTACAGCTTACACTGAATGCATTACCGCAGGCTAAACGAATAGTGACAAAAAATACCTTTAATAACCTAAGAAACCCACCACATCCTTAATGACCTACCACAACTTCTTCCATCATCATTATATTTTACAGGAAAGCCTAAATGCTTTCATACATGTGATTTGAATAACGGAGAGGTGATCTCTTTGCGATCATTACAAATTTAGTAAAGTAAAAAAAATATATTAATCTGCGGGCCACGTGTGTGCCAAACCATGGGTTGTGATCTGTATGAATCAGGGATCAACCGTGGTCCGTTACACCCCTAATGTTTATATTTGCATTTTTTGTAAAGCTGTAATAATAATCATGCTTGCTTTAACTTTGCTGTACAATCATCCCTGTGTTTGTCTAGAATAGAATAGAATAGAATAGAATAGAAAGTTTATTAACACTGCAAGCAGATGCTCTCTTTTGACTTGCAAAAATATAGCCACTAAGGACACCCCAGCAACCACATATCAGTGGGCATGCAACTGTATAACAATGACTTGGGAACCACATACTGTAGCAATTCAATTTAAGTCTCTTTGTATGGCACTTTTCATATTATTATTATTATTATTATTATTATTATTATTATTTAAAAGGAGCTTTACATAAAACTCCTTTAAAAAAATCACATTATTGTATTACAATCAAAATCAAAAAGTTAAAGGTGCAGTATGTAAGTTTGACACCCAGTGGTTAAACTAAGTATTTCCCCCCACGCAAACGCAGGTTGCCAGATTGACAACACCAATTGGAGTGTGCCTAACAATTGAGACTAAAGGCTGATTTAAGTCATGTTCTAAATATAAGCAACGGCACACGATAGAAGAAATATTTTCCATATTAATAGGACTTGTTGTTTTAACCAACACCTGAAATATTTATTTTAGAAATGATTTCTTGCAGCTGAACAACAGGATAAACTGACCATGATCACCTCAGGTACACCTCATGTGCTTTATTCAGTGTTAAATGCTAATAATGTGAGTTTGAATGCTGTTTTACGTGACATTTCTTGCCATACCACTGAAAGCAGCAGCAGATCTTGTAAATAAAATAAACTTTTTAAATTCAACTTTAGAACTGTGACTGAGTGTACACCAACACATATCAGTGATTCAGCATCTACATTTAACAATGTTAAAGAGGTTTAATATTTATTAATTTGATTTTAAACCTTATAATTTCATTGAAGTGCAGTGAGTGCACTATTCTGTGCTTCTGAATGGCTGTATTTAAATTTTTGTCATGTTTCGTCTGGTGCAAACAGTCAAATTGCAGGTTAAAGGGATCAAAACAAAGACAGTTTCTGGCATGTAATTCACATTTTCAAAGCAGAATAACCAACTCAATCTCACGGCAATACGTAACTTTTTGACTTAGTGGCTTATTCGTATCAATTCGTATGATCTAATTCGTACAATTATGATTTGCTCATCACCCAATGACGGTTGGATTTAGGGGTGGGGTTGGGTGTCACGCCTCCTTTTTAAAATCGTACATTTTCGTACGACGGAACTCGTATGACTATACGAATTAACCACTAAACTGACAAAACGTAAAATACTTACGTTTTCTCATGAGATCAGGCTGAAATAACTGACTTTAGCATTGTTTTTCAGACAAACAAGAACGTTTACTTAGCATGTTTCTTAAATATCTGCAAATATATTATGGTATTTTTATGCTTTAGAAGAGTCAAAAACTTACATACAGCACCTTTAAGGCTATTAGTTACCATAACTTTATTATTTACTAATAATTTTAACTAATTAGTAACTAATTGCTTTTAGCTGTTAAAGTTATTATACATAAACATAGTTAACCTGCAGTTATATAATACATAGGTGGTGTCTATGTTCAGTGAATTGTATTTGTGTATTGTGTTGTCCTAGCAATGGCTTCCAGCCATATAGAACACTTAGTAACCGTATAATTATGTCCTGATATTTGATAATTATGTTTACCACAGTTATGTCATTCTCATTTACTTCCTAAAATGATTATTATTATGTTTATCTTTATTTATATTACTTTTTTTCCTAATTTCTTTTTTTTCCAGACTCAACTCAACCTTCTCTACCCTAGTGGCGTAATTTCCCAGTGGATTTTTGACGTTTAATTCTTAGATAAAAATCATAGGGTGGGCAAGAATCCGATTTTCAGGGTTGTGAATGGGTTTTACTCGTCCTCTGGGCATTTTTAATCCTGGATTTTGAATCAGAATCTGGAATTAGATGTAATCCGTGGCTTGTTGGGTGGCACGAGTATCTCCTGGTTTTAAATACGTCTCGATGAGATGCAAAGGTCATGCTAAGACCACATAAATATATAAATAAAATAGATTCTAATGATGCAATTAATCATAATGTGTGCGGGGATTATCATGCAATTTTCTGAGTTCAGAGTTATTTACAGTGTGTGTGGGGGGCGGGCATGTGCATTCAGAGATACTTAGTCTTAAAGAGTTAGATTCTCATGCAAATCATGGACCAAGTGCTTAAAAATGCTTTGCACACATGAGAATAACAGTACTGCAATTCTTCTTAGGAGCGGAAACCAAATGGAGTTGGTCACTACACCCCGCTTTACCTTTAATGCCTGTTCATTTAAGACATCATGGAAAAGAATACAAAAAAAAAAAAAGAATAAATATATATATATATATATATATATATATATATATATATATATATATATATATATATATATATATATATATATATATATTCTATATATATATATATATATATATATATATATATATATATATATATATTCTATATATATATATATATATATTCTATATATATATATATATATATACAAGGTGAGGTAAATTTCCGAATAAAGCGCGGGAGCGGTCGGTAACTTGTGTAGTTTGAACGGGAGTGGGTGGTCTAGCAATATCGCTCCCAAGCGAGCGAGCGCGCATCCGTGTGGATGCTGTTTATATGTGTGTGTGTGTGTGTGTGTGTGTGTGTGTGTGTGTGTGTGTGTGTGTGTGTGTGTGTGTGTGTGAATGAGAGAGATCGTCCCGCGCAGATCTCTAATACGAACAAGACAAACAGGTGACCGCGAACGTAAGGTCGCATATATACGGCATTCAGTTTCTGAATGGTTTAGGCACAAGCCAACAGTTTGGTGATGCTGTCTGAGCCTTACATCATAATTTTTTTATCATGCACAATAATACCGCATACCGAGGTAAAATAGGGAGGAGGTTTGAAATTTGGAGATCGCCCAAGCCTAATGCACCATTGACTCACAAGAGAAAGCTACAGCTTTTCGATTCTCCACTAAGTATTAAACAAATGAATGGCTTTTGGAGAAATGATGGATGCAGTACTTCTCTAGGGGCTCAAAATTAATATGGGATTTGGCAGAAATGAGCGTGATACCCCCATTTAAACAACTGATATCATTATTAAATCCTGAATGCATTACCAAGCTTATGTGCTAATTAGAATACTAAAGCCAGAGATAATTAGCAACTTTTCTGCTACTCCCTTATATGTGACCTATATGAATCTCTAAACTTATTTCATAGTTCATTTGCGCTCTCCTCCGCTGACTCATGACTGCGCATGCATAATAGATCAGCCGATCTCTTGTGGCCGTTTTGAGCAGCATCTCGTCAGGACCAGTGAAAGCGGAAACCTGAGCTGCTAGTTGTTCAGATCAGTCAATATTCGTGTGCGAGTCAAAGTGAGGAGGCGGGTGTTCTTAATCTACAGGCCCTCTTCTGTGGATTCCCCGCTGATGGGAGCTCAACGCCTGGGGCACGAATCTCGCTTCCCACTGTGTGAGCATGTTAATCAGCCGCTCTGAGTCCGTCACGTTAGCCTGGCGCTGGCCACCCACCGCTGTGCATTAGTTCTGCAAACCCTGTGGTCTGGGGACGCTGAAGTCTCTGCTTATTTATAGAAAAAGTTTGAAAAGCATTGCAAACCAGGACACATTAGTTCTAGTTGCCAAGTTTCACATAGAGAGGCTGCTTGAGAGCTGATTTGATTGCTTGGCTTGAACGTGTGTGTGTGTGTTTGTCTATACTAGCCTATTGCTAATAAGTGATTACTTTCATTTAAAAGTGCCATAGAATTAAAATATGGGTATTAGCATTGGTGTAAAGTAACAAATTACAAATACTCAAATTACAGTAATTGAGTAGTTTTTTTCTCAGGAATTGTAATTTACTAATTAGTTTTAAAAATGTGTACTTTTACTTTCCCTTGAGTAAATTTTTAGTGCTGTATCGGTACTTTTACTCCATTACTTTCCTTCAGCCTGCAGCCACTACTTTATTTCCTGTCTATGGGGATTATACAAATCAGTCCTGTGATTCCTGTCCAATCAAATAACACATAGAAGGTAAATCGCATCATACTGAACTACCTCAAGACATGGGGGATTTATAAATGCAGCAAACTGTTTGAAAGCATTAAGTGTCCAAGATGTCCAAAATCTTTACAAACATTGACCCAGTGACTGTTTAGATGCTTGTCACTGATGAGAAGTTGACTGATGTTTACTGTATGATGACCGAAATGGCCTTAAACACCCAGCAGGCACAAGATGTCAACATGACGTCAGATTGACAATATACCCCAATGTCGTCGGGATGTTGAATTTTGTTTGGAAATGAAAATCGGATTGACGTGAGAAGCCAATGTCAGGCCGACAACTATGTCCAATGTACAACCTAAAAACAACCAAATATCAATGTCTAACGTTGTTACAGCTTGAAGTTGTGTGGACGTTACCGCTATGACGTCTATCAGATGTTGGATTTTGGTTGCCATACCTGACAAATAAATGTCAGTATCTGATGTCAATATGACGATGGTTTAAGTTGTTGGCTCGACATTGGATTTTGGTCACTTTCTAACAACCTAAAATCGACCAAATATCAACGTCATTTGACGTCATTATTGGACATCAAAATAACATTGTCCTTAGACACTGGCTAGACTTGAATTTTGGTCACCTGACATCACAACCTAAATCTAACCTAATATTAGCGTCTTATGACATTGTGTGCCTGCTGGACAATAACTAAATGCACTACATAATGTTACGTTTACACACGTCCACAAATTACATGTAAATGCATCCGCTTTTCCTAGCGTAATACTCACTACTCACTACTTTTGAGTACTTTTGAAAGGGCTAGTTTTTACTCATACTTTGAGTAATATTTACAACAGATACTTTTACTCGCACTACATTTTGAGACAAATAATGGTACTATTACTTAAGTATGATTTTTCACTACTCTTTACACCATAGGGTTTAAAAGCTATCAAAAGAATTGAGTTTGGTACCAACTGTACTAAAATTTTAAAAACGCCCATTTTCCTCAAACATTTGAGCGCTGCTGAGCACGTTCTTAACCCTTTCACATGTGAGTTCTAAAAACTCCAGCTGACCCACCTGCATGAGTTTTTTTATTGCCTGTTTCTCAATATCAAGAAGGGCTGCAACAACGAATCGAATAAAATAGATTAAATTGATTGCTAAAATCATTGGCAATGAATTTCATAATCAATTCGTCATGTCATGCGACGCAGAGACATTTGATTATTAAATAAACTTTAGTTGAGCGTGTTCTTGTGAAGACCGGTCTTGCCAGGTGTCCTCGGAAGAATAAGACCGCAAGAACAGAGAACACGTTCTCTGAGAAATGAGATGCTGCGTTCTTCCTGATGGTCACATGACCTTCATGTGTTTTTAATGGAAAATTATGTAAACATTACAGCATTCACACAACAATTTATTGTTTTTACCCTTTTCAAAATATATACTCGGCATAAAGACTTTACAAATTTCAGCAAATAAACACCCTTAATGTGTTTATTCCTTTATTAAGACTTTCATGGTAATGTTTATATTCACCATGTCATTTAGGGAAATTCCTGAGATAAATAAGTTATTTCTCAGAACTTTAATAATAAATCTATATAAAATGCTGCGCTTCCCACCTCCAGTCGCAATGACTTCTGGGACTTCTAGAGCGAGTTCAGTCCTCAAGTCTGCATCGGTGCGTCCTCGATATCAAAAACACATCCGGGAACTTTCACGCATCCTCTGTTCTTGCGATCTTGAGTATTGGAACTGAACTTTGGCAGCTGATGAAGACGTCACACGAGAACATGAGGATGCAAGATTGCTAAAGAATGCATATTGAGAAACAGCCTATGTGTCGGTAGCTGAATCACAAAGAAGCAGTAGTCAGTGAATGGTTAGCTGCATGGCAGACATATCTATGTTTGCCTATGTGTTGCCCATGATTAAGTGAAGTTTCAAGAGTTCACACTTAGCTCACGATTTATACATAGCTTGTTTGGCGTGCTGTCCCGGGAGAGAGCCCTGAGCTCAAGGTATCCTCGAGCCCAGGGCTCCCTCCTTTCACAGGGCGAGGGGAGACTGAGCTCAGGTCAATCTGAAACTCCCCCGCTGCTGAGGCCAAGGTGAACTTCCTGAGAGTAAGACATTAGAAAAAAGATTTAGGCTTATTTTATCTATAATATAGAGCACATTTGGATGGTGGGAGGAAACCAGGGAATCCAGGGGAAACCCACACGGAGAACATGCAAACTCCGCACAGGAACACCAGATGGCCCAGTGAAGACCCAACGCCATTGGTATTCTTGCTGTGAGGCAAACGTGCTAGTCATTAGGCCACCGTGCCGCCCATTCTTGATAAAGGTGGAAGAAGGGGAGGAGGGGGGTTTATTCCAGACGAAGATAGTTGTAGAGAGGAAATGAGGATATATATATAGTGACTTGGGATCCTTTGATTGGAGGATCATGATTAGCTAATGTGGACCAGCTGGGTCTATCATGAGCACATGCTCCTCTCGAAATTATTTTAAAATTTAAACTTCACTTATTTATAAACTAATTTCGAGAGGATCACGTGCTTATGATTGCTAGCGGCTGAACCCGCATTATCCAATTCACAATCCACTAATCAGACGACTCCTAAGCCACTACAAATACCCTGGGTTACGTATCACAGCTATCTTCATTTTGTAGAATCCCCCCTTCCACCCCTAATCCTCCTTCTTCCTAGATGCGTGACACGGTGGCCCAGTGGTTAGCACTGTTGCCTCACAGCAAGAACATCTCTGGTTCCAGGCTTTACCAAACCAGCAGATGTTTCTGTGCGGAGTTTGCACATTCTCCCCGTGCTCACGTGGGTTTTCCCCGGGTTTCTCGGTTTCCTCCCAACAATCAAAACATGCAACCTAAGTTTATTGACCAATCCAAATCAACACCATAGACTTGCCCCTACTTAGTACTTATCTCTTTAAAGAGCAACTACTATGTGCTCTTCAACCACCATGATAGGAGAGTTCTCGAGATCTACCTAAGCTTAAACTCCCCTCTCGCCTTGCAACAGGAGGGAGCCCCGGGCTCGAGGATCTTATGAGCTCATGGCTCTGTCCCGGGACAGCATGCCTAAGTAGCTTATATTCAATCATCAACTAGGCGTGAGCTCTTGAAACCTTGTTTAGCATAGCTGTTAGCATTACATTGAAAGAGACATTCAGAAAAGAAAAGAATTAAGAATAATTTCAGTCAGATTTAGCAGTTAAGTGTTTCTATTTTTTTATTTTGTGAGATTTTCAGATAAACATTCAAATTCAGTTAGAATATGGTTCATAAAGTTCAAGCCATTTTGAAACGGAAAACCCAGAGTTTCTCTCAGTTCAGGGTTAAAATAGTCTGAGTTTTCACTTAACCTCCTTTCTGAAATGGGCCCGATGCCACAAAGACACATGTAGCTTTAAGGGTCATATGTCACACATAGAAACAGCAAAAACCTGCATATCTTGTAAATTCTTGAGGATATTACAGGTGTATGTATGACTGATGAAGTAAATCTCCACAATAGACTTGCGCAGCACATCATTACTAATCTCTTCGGCACTTCCATGAAAATTGATTCGGATGTATAGCATGGGCCAATAAGTCATAAAACGGCATGATTCATTGTGCTCCCGGGATGGCGAAAGTACAAACTCGCTAAAATGTTAGGATAAAAAAAGATTGTCTAATGTAAGTGGTTTAACAAAAAGGCCTTATGAGCTTTGGAGACGGATGTGTTTTACTGCCACTGAGGCACTTAGTGAGAACTCTATTAAAGTTTTATTTCTGAAACTCCACCCAAGCATGTAAATCTCCAATATTCCAGCTTTCTCTGGAGCTTGGCATTGGACATGGAGAAAAACTTGTGCAGGGATGGTGAGGGATTGGGTTGTGGAGGAAAGGAAAGCTGCTGTAGATTTATCTGTACATTTCTATTTAGAGAAAAGAAAAAAAAAAAAACTCGAGGCAGTTGAAAAATGTCCAGGTAAAAAAAAAAAAAAAAAAAAAAAAAAAAAGAAGACGACACATGGGTCATATATATATATATATATATATATATATATATATATATATATATATATATATATATATATATATATATATATATATATATATATATATATATATATATATATATATATATATATATATATATATATATAGCTGTACTGTATATCTGCACTGGTGAGAGGCGTGCGTTGGCTCGAGGCAGCAGGCAGAGTGCCTTAGTGTCCTACCAGTGATGATATACAGCCATTTCACACTGCTACGAGTGTGATATTGCATTTATGCAACAGTTAAATGGCATAGATGTAAGGGTCCATCTATTAGTCCTACGACTGAACTAACAGCATGGGTGAAGGTTTAATGCTTGTAAGCCTTTTTAGCACTTCTGAAAATAAATATTTTTATTTGTTAAATATAGTTTTCATTTGTTTCCAACTTTATTTAATCTCAGATCTGAGTGATCTGTTAGGTTTGTATTCAGTGAGCCTATCTGTAATGTATTTAGGTCCTGGGCCATTTAGTGATTTATAGACCAGTAATAATACTTTAAAGTCTATTCTGAATGTAACTGGGAGCCAGAGTAAAGACCTGAGGAAAAGTCTGATTTCCTGGTTTTGGTCAGAATCCTGGCAGCAGCGTTTTGGATGAGCTGCAGCTGTCTGACAGTCTTTTTGGGAAGGCCAGTGTCCATTACAGTAATCCACTCTGCTGCTGATAAAAGCATGAACAAGTTTCTCTAAGTCTTCACTGGAAACAAAGCATCTAATTCTTGCAATGTTTTTGAGATGATAGTACGCTGATTTACTCACTGCTTTGACATGACTATTGGAACTCCTGTGACCTCCAGAGTCACACCAAGACTCTTGACCTTATTTTTTGTTGTTTAACCCCAAGGTAGCCAAGAGCCAAGGTAATCATTCACCTTGAGAAACTCACGTTTGTTCCCAAATGCAATGACTGAAATAGTTAAGTCTGAATTATAGTTGACCAGGAGCTACAAAATTGTAATCAATCACTGTATTGATATAGAATTTATACGATGTATTTTTCTTACTTAGAATTTTTGTCTTTGATTCTAATCCAGATATCTACATTTCAATGTGAAAACAAGATAATAACTGGCAAATAATTTAACTTGTTTTAAGGAAAAACTCTTAATTTTGCCTTATTTCATATGGATTTTAAAACAAAACAATATTTTTACTTGATCTATGATTTTTTTTTTATATTTGCACTCGAAAAGTGACAAAGGAAGTAAGTGAAGCATTTTTTTGCATTGTGATTTATTTAATTTCAGTACCTGAATGCTGTTAGACTCCCCTGGAAAACCGTCAATTAGTGCTATTCAAACTATCTTGTGAAACTGTATTCATATCTCAATATATATAGCAGAAGAATAAAATATTGCAATATCAGATTTTTCCAATATCATGCAGCCCTGAGCTAAAATTGCTCCTGCCAGACCCAGAGATTGGGTGAATGGATTCAGAAAGTAAAACTCAAATGGCTAACGCAATGGGAGTTGTAAAATAAGGCTATTTTCAAAAAAAGTGAAAAGTGGAGTATTCCTTACGGGTGTAGAGATTGTTTTGAACATTAGCTGGTTAGGTAATTGCTCATGTAAGTGAACTTCAGGTCATTATTAACCAAAATGTTATGGACTGCGGTAATAATTAATATCACATACCACAAATGTATTTTTGCTTAAAGCGCACCTATGATGCAAAATTAACTTTTGAGAGGTGTTTGAACAGAATTGTGTTTAGGCATAGTATGTCCACAGTCAAACTGGAGTCATATAAACACAAGTCTGTTTTTTAAAATTTGCCTGATATTCAAATAGGATTTAAATCCCAGTGGTTTTGAGGCTGACTGCAACGTGACGTAAACGCAGCCACCTATTAACATGTCTCCATAACACTCCATAACACAAGATTTGCAAAGAAACTGAGATTGAAAGATCTGTTCCAACTCTCTGTGATCAGCTGCTCCTCATGATAGTGCTTTACAAGTTAAACATGTTTTTTAAAACAGAGCAAAAAAAGAAAAGACAGTAAAATTGCTATGTAATTCTTAACCGCTAGAATCACCACAGCCGCATGGTGTCAGTAAATACATGTCTGTGTGTGTGTCTGTGTCTCATCATTTCAGAAAGGCTTGAATAAAGTCCACCACAAATACATTATATAAACTTGGTATTTTTGACTCATAAACTGAATCTCTGCTTCCTCTGTGTCTGTCTCTGTCAAGGTTAAATTAGTTTTAGCTTGTTCATTAGTTTTAGTTTTTATTTAATTTTGGCTTTTTGTTTTCAAATTCAGTTAATTAGCTTTTAGAGGCAGTTTTACTAGTTTTTATTTGTTTCTATATTTTGAAATTGCTTGGTTTGAGTTTAGTTTTTATTAATTTCAGTATTAGTTTTAGTTTATTGTTTGTTTGTTTTATAAATTAGAATATTTGTTAGGCGCAAGATACAAAATCATCAGAATAAATATTGTATATTAAAACTCAACCAAAGATACATTTTTGAAATATGTATTCACAGGACATATGAACACTGCCATTTATCACTACCATCTACCCATCCTCAAATTCAAATACCACAGCCCACAAGATAAAAGCCTTAAGTAAAATATGTGTGCAAGGCTGCTTCTGAGGTTAAACGCACAGTAGTGATGGGAAGTTCGAATCTTTGACGCAAACCGGATCTTCCGTGACAATCCTCACATGTTTGTTCTCAACATATCAAAAATATGTAGTCAGCAGTCATAATTTCAGTCAGTTAAAACATCACCGTGATCTGAAAAGATTCTTACAATTACATTTTGCAACCCATTTGAAGCATGATTCACTTATTTAAATTCCATTATGACTTTGTTATGAAACTTACATTTTGCCAGATCCTCTCATTTAAGCCCTCGGTTTACCCGCACTGCAGAAGTTTAGTTCAGTCACAGCAGGCTGTCATGTGCTGTTTGCGTTCGGTTCACTGAATCACGCATGTGCATTATTATGAGTTCACCTGTTCTCAAATCCGATCTCTATGTACTGTTCTAGTAACTCGGGAACTTGGTTTATTTCGAGTCAGAGGGGGTATCAGGTATGTTAAAAAGTAAGTTGTTTGTGGATAAGTGCTTACTGGAGGCGCAAATCATTTCAAATGATTCAGTTTGATTTGGAGAATTAGTTCAACCGGTTCACTCAGAAGATCCGGTTGAAAAGAACAATTCGTTCATGATCGCGATCATTAATACAGAAATAAAACCCATTACTGCACACAAATTAATACTTTTAAGTGTCTGCTCAGGTCGTAATTAATATTGTCACCGTGTTACTGTCATGTCCAGTCATTGTTATTGTCAAAGGAGCAACAGTGAGGACTGACTGGAGGAGGACTACCTTGACCTGGCCAATGGCATCAGGATTACAGACTCCGAGGTTTCGTACGGGTCAAACACCTGGGCCCTCATGTACAAAGACTTGCGTTGAATTCATACTAAAACATTGCGTGAATGTGCGTACGCAGTAAAAAAATCCCACGTATATTCTCTTTGTACATCCGAATTAACGTGAAACAAAGCGCACGCGCATGAGCGCAAAATCCCTCCCTGCCTCGTCCCCCTTATAAATATGGTAATGACTCCACTTTGGCCAAACCAAACAAAAAAACAATGGCAAAAGCAAGCAAGCAAGAAGAGAAACTTCACAGAATGTGAATTGGAGGTGCTCCTATCGGAAGTAGACCAGAGAAAAATTGTTATTTGCAAGTTTGTCCTCCGAAATTAATAACAAAAGAAAAAATATAAAGTGGGAGAGTTTAGCTGACGCAGTGGGGTCTGAACATCTCACTGTGAACAAATTAAAAAAGAAATGGTCCGATGTAAATGTGCAGGTTAAGAGGAGAACAGCGGCGCACTGTGAAAGTGTGTACCGAACAGGCGGGGGAACGGGATGCTGAACTAACACCCTTTAAGGAGAGAGTTGCTTCAATTGTGGGCATAACTTTACTGTCTGGAGTAGTATCTGTGTCTGTATTAGAGGAACACTTTGTTAGGGCGGTATAGCAGCACCCCTCTGCTCTTATCAAGGCAGCGCCACCGGCATATCAGCTGCCCAATCGCATTTGAGCATCACATATTATTTGCACATTTATTGAATGGAAATGTTTCCGACTCACGTATGCAAATTCGTCTTCAGATGGCGCCTTTATAGCAATGTGCGTGTAGTCGATCACTCCGATTACATTGTGAAAACCGGCGATCACTGCAAATTGCACGTTAATGTTTGGCTGGTCAACTGTATGGTATGGAAACCTTATGAAACTGCTAGACATGCAGATGATCCCATCCCATACAGCTAGCATTGCACGGTTCAAATACGACTGGCTAATCCCCGAGTGGTCTGCCAGTTCCCTTAGGAAAGAACCATTTGCCAGGATACTTTGTTGGTGCGATACTTTGTAGTGTGCAATTTAACATAATTGCCTATAGGAGTCGCCAATGGAAATAATACAAACAGACAGAAGAGATGCACGTACGCCAGATATGAAGTTGGCGCAGACCAACGCCAGTCTCACAATAATTTCATTGTTAGTAAATCCAAACGTGAGCATGAATTCTGGCGTACGCAAAGATTTTGTGCGTACGCCCCATTGATACATGAGGCCCCAGGAGTATGCGTAAAATTGGAAGCGCGAAGTAAAAAGATTTACCTCAAAAAGGCTTATGTATTAAATAGATTTACAAATATGGATGTTATTATTATATTTTGGTTAGTTTCAGTTAGTCTTGTGTGTACACAATACTGTTTCAGTGGTTCTAGTTTTTTTTAATTCTTGTTATTTTATATCAGTTAACGAAAGCGTTTTTTCAATAAAAGTTTTCGTTTTTTTCATTTGTTTTTGTTGCGTATAATAACATTGGTCTCTGTCACTAACTGCTGTTTATCTGAAGTAACGCAGAAGAAACAGCCACACATGTGGGAACGGTGGGCGGGGAGAACCAGCTCATTTGCATTTAAAGGCACAGACTACAAAATCAGCTACACTGTCCTCAGACCCCAAAATGGGCAGATTCTGCGTTCCATCATGAGTAATCTGATGGGTATTTGGAGCTGAAACTTTACAGACACATTCTAGATTATCTTACATCTGGAAAAATGGGTAAAATAGGAGCCCTTTAAATGAAGTTTACTAGTGCCATCCTTTCTCTCCTGCAGCTCTAGTTGTCTCGTGCAATAATATAGAGTATGAGGTGCTTTAGATGTGCAGTAGTTTTGACTGGAGGAGTCTTGTGTTGGCTCTGTTGTGTGGTCTGTAATGCTGTGTGTGTCTCTCTCTCTGACTCACTGGACTAATGCTTTGGGTGTGATTTCTCTCTGCCAAACGAGCCGTTCAACACTCTTGTTTAGATTTCAGCATTTAAGGGACTAATGCAATTAGACAGTTCAGTGATTCTGGAAGAACTCTCTCTCATTCAACAAAAGCCTCGTTTGTATGATTCAGGCCCTCATCATCTTTCACACTTGCACTTATTTGCATAAATATTGTACGATATTGAATTAGCGTTTATTTAGGGGGCGATATTGTCTTCACGCTTGCTGCGAAATCATCCCTGCTTCGGGAAGCTCATCTTGGAAAATTGTCACACGTATTTGTGTTTTATTCGCATAATTATTTAAGGACATGATCAGCTGTTGTTGTCTGACTGTTTGCTCTAAATATCAGCTGCTAAATAATAAGCCTGTTTGACTGTTTGAGTTTAATTGTTCATGGCACTAGATGTAAATTAATCTAGTTCTATATGTGACACTACCTGACAAAAGTCTTGTCGCCTATCCAAGTTTTAGGAACATCAAATAATAACTTGACTTCTAGTTGATCATTTGGTATCAGAAGTGGCTTTTATGAAAGGCAAAAGCCTCTAGATTACACTTATTTTACCAAAATAAAATATGATCATGTCTTGATTTTTTATTATTTCATTAGGACAGTAAGGTCTGACTTTGCTTAGACAAAAGTCTTTCCACTTAACAGAACAAAAATGTCCAGTATAGAATATAAAGTCATGCTGCAGTGGAAACAGAATGAATATTGTGTCTGACTCCCATGAGCTTGGAGGACTGCATCCATCAACTCTACAATGACTCAAATCACTTATCAATAAAATCATCTGAAACGGCAAAGAAAGCGTTCTTGCAGGACTCCCAGAGTTCATCAAGATTCTTTGGATTCATTTTAATGCCTCCTCCTTCAGCTCACCCCAGACATGCTCAATAATGTTCATGTTTGGTGACTTGGCTGGCCAATCCTGGAGCACCTTGACCTTCTTTGCTCTTAGGAAGTTTGATGTGGAGGCTGAAGTATGAGGAACAGCGCTATCCTGCTGAAGAATTTGTCCTCTCCTGTGGTTTGTAATATAATGGGCAGCACAAATGTCTGGATACCTCAGGCTGTTGATGTTGCCATTCACTCTGCAGATCTCTACAATACAATTGTGTGTGTGAATATTCATTCACACAAACACACACACACACACAGCCCAGGAGTATATGTAAAATAGGAAGCGCAAAGTAAAAAGATTTACCTCTAAAAGGCTTATGTAGAATAGATTTACAAATATGGATGTTATTATTATATTTTAGTTAGTTTCAGTTAGTCTTGTGTGTACACAATACTGTTTCAGTTAGTTCTAGTTTTTTTTTTAAACTCTTGTTATATATCTGTGTGTGTGTGTGTGTTCATTCATTCATTCATTCATTTATTTTCCTTCGGGTTAGTCCCATATTTATCATGGGTCGCCACAGTGGAATGAACCGCCAACTATTTCAGCATATGTTTTACCCAGCAGATGCCCTTTCAGCTGCAACCCAGTACTGCAGAACACTTAAACAATCTTGCATTCACTCTCATACAATACTGCCTGTTTAGTTCATCCAATACACTTATACCAAATACAGTTGAAGTCTGAATTATTAGCCCCCCTGTTTATTTTCCCCCAATTTCTGTTTAACGGAGAGAAGATTTTTTTTCAGAAAATTGCTGAACATAATAGTTTTAATAACTTATTTCTAATATCCGATTTATTTTATCTTTGCTATGATGACAGTAAATAATATTGTACTGTATATTTTTCAAGACACTTCTATACAGCTTAAAGTGACATTTAAAGGCTTAACTAGGTTAATTACGTTAACTAGGCAGGTTAGGGTAATTAGGCAAGTTATTGGATAATGATGGTTTGTTCTGTAGACGGTTGAAAAAAAAAATAGCTTAAAAGGGCTAATAATTTTGACCTTAAAATGGTTCATAAAAAAATTTAAAACTGCTTTTATTCTAACCGAAATAAAACAAATAAGACTTTCTCCAGAAGAAAAAAATATTATCAGACATACTGTGAACATTTCCTTGCTCTGTTAAACATAATTTGGGAAATATTTCAAAAAGAAAATAAAATTCAAAGAGGGGCTAATAATTCTGACTTCAACTGAGTATATATATATATATATATATATATATATATATATATATATATATATATATATATATATATATATATATATATAAAGAGAGAGAGAGAGAGATTTTTTTTTCCATTTATTGATTTCAGTGTGAAGCTTTTTTTTTTTTTTTACATCACAATGAAAGACTTTCATGTGTCTCTTATTATCTAGTCTTACACCACCATTTATCCCACCATTTCGTCAAATCGTGATCCTATATAATCATGTTAATTTTCCTACCATGTCAAACATTTAGTGCTGCGTTCTGCGATTGCAACAGTTGTGAATTGATGGCGAGTTTGACTTTGCTACAGGGGAACGGTGAAATGCCAAAGCTTCATCAGCAACTGTTTGAGTCGCTTCTGAAAATGTTAAAGACTGTGGAGCGTGGAGGTGTTAATGGGGTCTTCAGAGGTGTGATTATATGGGCAGAAGAGCCTCTCGTCACCTGTGGTCAAATGAATGAACACACAACCTCCATTTAACTATTGATTAGTTGATCTCATGCTGATAAACCATTTCAGCTTTTCATGCAGCTGAAGCGAAGCATTGATCTCCTTAAGACACTTTTTAGATTATGGGAATTAAGTGACACGAAGCATTGAAAGACCTTGTGTTACAAGGCCACAGTAAAAGTATACAAATACTATAGAACATACAAGACATGTCACTTGAATAATTTTGAATAGGGAAAAATGTAACGCCAATAATCGATCACTATAGACTGATGATATTCTGGTGGTGGGGATTGGTCTAGACGTGTGTTTTCACGACAGTTTCTGCTGCTTTATTGTCTGTCTGTTATAAATAAAAGTTTTCTCAATTGCCCCGCCTTCTAGTAAAGTATCCAATCATTGATTGCTAAAGACTAATGATTATCTAGGGGAGGGGCTTAGTCTAGACATGTGTTTTTATGACAGTTTCTGCAGCTTCATTTTCTGTCTGTTATAAATAAAAGTTTTCTCAAATGCCCCGCCTTCTATTAAAGTATCCAATCATTGATTGCTAAAGAATGATGATTATCTAGGGGAGGGGCTTAGTCTAGACATGTGTTTTTAGGACAGTTTCTGCAGCTTCATTGTTATGAACCCTCTGGAATTTTAGCCATATATTTGCCACACAGACATGAGAAATATATCTACATAAAGATTGGAATCTCTACTTTTAAACAAACCAACTAGACTCGAAAACGTTCTCTGGTTTTGTAATCTGTATTAAATTAAGTTAAGGTACATTCTTCCCCATTTGATTTTATCAATTTCCGCCTTGGCAGTTCAAACTCAAATCACATGGCGGGAACAACTTGCACGCACACCATCTTGTAATCGAAGATTTGGCTGTCATTTTGGGAGGAGGTTTGCCATCAGGAATAAGTTAGAAATTACTTCAGAAAGACCAACGCAAATTTGGGTATTGGACAGAGAATGATAATGTGGAATAAGTTGTTTATTAATTCTTATGCTAGTAAAATAGTTTAATTGACAGGTTCACGTCTGATTTGTGTCCTCCAGAAATTGCCATAAAAGTGGTTGGCGATCTTGTTCCCTTCGAGTGTGAATAAGTGGTTGGCGATCTTTTTCCCTTCGAGTGTGAATGTACATTAGTTTGGGCAACCTGTATTTAAAAAAATATGTTTATTTGAACATTTAGATGCAACATTTGGTTATTCAATTGAATTGGTGACTCCAACTATGAAATTTAACCGTAAACTTGTTTGAATGTTTTCCCATTCAAAGACATAGGCGCTACACTTGCACCAGAAATGGTTTCAAAGATGGCTGCCAAGCGAAATGATTTGTGTTAAAGAGACTTTGAGGTATACCACCATATTTTAATACTTTACCATGACATTTTTTTTTGCATAATCAATTTGAAATCATTAGGTATTCCTTTATGTTTGTTAATTTTCTGTGAGTTTGTTTCAGATGTTATTTGTTACAAGTGTCTAAATGTCTTTGCATTCACATTTTGAACACATTTTATCTTGAGTTGTGTATATGTGGTTGTATTAATTGTTGTTTAAAATCAAAGGTATTGATTTAAAATATCTATATAATAATATTGAATTGCTTAAGTTGATAAATAGTGTTTTGAATTGTAGTGATATTTGGTAACAAACTAATATGTCAAATTTGCAAATGTGTTTCTTAACATATTTTTAAGCAAGGCTTTTAATAATATTTAAGTTGTTTAATTTCTAATTATCTTCATAATTGTTCTTTTTCATGAATATTCTATAAAAATTATAGGTGGGCATAAATTAATTTTTTTTATTTAAATTAATCTAGATTAAAATGGCTCATTTGAATTCTGCCGAAGTCATTCAGAATATGTGTGCTACCCAAATAATAAATCTGAGAACGGGTTTCTCGAGACAGGTGGCGCATTAGACCAGGGGCTCATCTCCTATTTCCAAAATGCATCACAAACTGCTTGAGAAACTGTTCTATTATGATAATTGGTGATGAAAATAAATGATGTTCAATAAGATGTACTTGTGTTTACTAACTGTTTATTCAGTTAAACATGAATGTTGAACTGTAGGCCTACATAAGCTCCGAACGATTTCATACTTGCTTTTGATGTACGTACATACAGAAAATGCTGCTTCTTTCACAGTTCACAGAGCCTGATGGTGTGTCAAACATTGAGTATGTTTACATGGGCAACAATACTGTAATATAATTTTAATATGATTAAAACAATACTCCGATTAAGAGTGTACCATGTAAACAGCGATTTTTGATTACCTTAATGCAACTAAAGTTATAACTGAACTAAACAGAAATGGAATTAAGACATGTGGAGTGCAGATATTAGTGGCATTAATGAAGTAAACACTGCAATCAAACTATTTCCATCATGTAGGACTTATTTTTGCCATATTTTCTGACAAGATCCAAGACACAGGCATCTGCAGTAAAGGACCACACAAAACACACACACACAAAACGCACACACACCGCGAAATGCGAAAGATTTTTTCCTTTACATTTGGCGAGCGCTATTACATTCTATGACACTCTCACCTGTCCTTGCTCCTTATTTGCGTCTAATACCCCGTTTGTCACGGGGGCATGAATGAAATGTTCATGAGTTAAAGTGAAGCTGCCGAACTGCAGTTAAAGTCAGGCCCAGAAGGGCACTTTTTTTGTCAGACGGCTCACCGGTCAGGTATACATCCACGCTAAAATATCAAGGTGAAAGTCATCATAGCTTGCATAGAATAGACCCAGCTCCCAACCCAACTTTGAGAATAGATTAACAGCGATATTTAACGCAGCACGTTAACGCCAATAACGGCCCACC
The DNA here is from genome assembly GCF_903798145.1 of Danio aesculapii. Classification (NCBI taxonomy): domain Eukaryota; kingdom Metazoa; phylum Chordata; class Actinopteri; order Cypriniformes; family Danionidae; genus Danio; species Danio aesculapii. The sequence continues at coordinate 47,784,918 of NC_079442.1, forward strand.
ACTAATAAAAATGTATATTAAATTATTTGAAATAATATATAATATATAACGATATAATATTAAAAGTACTAGGATTATTTAAGTTCAAATGATTTTATTATATTTATTTTCCAATCAAATAATTCTTTAGATAAACATTATATAATATTTCATATAAATTATTTGAAATAATATATATATATATATATATATATATATATATATATATATATATATATATATATATATATATATATATATAAATATTTAACAATATAATAACATAAATATTGAACACTGGAGTACCCAAAGTCTGTGTGATATCACCTGCATTATTTTCGATGTATATAAGAGAAATCCAGATTTCTGAAAGCAATATTACCCTACTCAAGTATGCTGATGACATGGCTGTGGTTGGACTTACAGGTATGGTCAAAGGAAAAGAGGAGCTAGAGAGGGCCTACTTTGAGCATACAGAACATCTGGTGACATGGTGTGAGGAGAGTGCTTTTTAACTAATGCTTTGAAAACTAAGGAACTAATTATTAGTAGGGAAGGGCAGCCTATATGTCATCCAGTCACTATTGAGGGTCAACATTGTAAACAGTTTTAAGTACTTTGGGATTATTTTAGATAGTAGTTGAAATTTTGGTGTACAAGCAGACTATATCTATAAGAAGGTAACACAGAGACTCTTTTGTTTTAAGGAAATTAAATGGTTTAATGTTAGTAAGGGTATTCTGAGGAACGTTTATACCAGTCTGATTAAAAGTATTATCTTCTATAATATTTCTTGCTGGTATACGGAATCTCGGAGCTAGAAGCAAATATAAGCTTGCAAAGATTGTTAACACAGCTAGTAAGATCATAATGGACCCCCAGAAGCAGCTTGTGGAACTGTATATAAACCAGACCAGAGGGAAAGCCTCACAGATAGTTCAGGACTCCCCCCATCCACTTTATTATGAATTTGAAAAGCTTCCTTCTGGTAAACGAAACAGAGTACCCACAGCAAAAAACTAATATTTAAAAATAATCTTTTATACCGTCTGCTATTACTATATTGAATAAATGACCATGAAGTAGTTTGTATGTTATTCCGTGGTTTCATAGCTAGGGTTGTGTGTTGGTTATCTTTGGTGTAGGAAGCTCTGTGTTTGTGCTCTGTGTTTGTGTTTTGTATTTGTGATGTTTGGGAGGCCAAAAACAAATTTCCACACGTGTGGACAATAAAGATTTCTAATTCCAATTAATATAATATTAAACCTAGTGATAGTATTGCCCTGTAAATATTTTATTTGTTGTAGTTTAATGCTCATTAAGCTATAGTGTTTTTTAAAAAAGCACTCAATTAATAAGTAAAAAAAAATATATGAGCAATTCCATGGAAATGGCATGAAAAACTTTGGCATGAAAAAAAAGTTTCAATTCAATTCACCTTTATTTGTATAGCGCTTATACAATGTAGATTGTGTCAAAGCAGCTTCACATAAAAGGTCACAGTAAATAGGAACAGTGTAGTTCAGTTTGTAGTGTTTAAGTTCAGTTCAGTTGAGCTCAGTTCAGTGTGGTTTAATATTCACCACTGAGAGTCCAAACACTGAAGAGCAAATCCAACGATGCGCAGCTCTACAGATCCCAAACCATGCAAGCCAGTGGCGACAGCGGAGAGGGAAAAAAACTTCACTAAATGGCGGAAGTGAAGAAAAAAAACCTTGAGAGAAACCAGACTCAGTTGGGCACGATCATTTTAATTTCTCCGCTGGCCAAACGTCTTGTGCAGAGCTGCAGTCTCAGTGGCGGAGGCTGGAAGCTGGCCTCAGCGAAGACTCGTCTGTCTCTGGAGCGTCACAGGAATCAGTCTCATGTTCTCCACTCTTCCATGACCACCACAGTAGCTGCTCAGGATACGGCCTGGTCCAGGATATGGAAACCTTGGGATCATCTCATCGTTGGTCTTGGATTCACTAAAATAGCGAAACTGTTTCTACATTTTTTTGCGTAGGCAAGTATTTTACAGTACTTTAAAAATACTTAATGTCTCTTTCAATGTTTTCAAACTTTTATGTTTGAATTTTAGTCACAAATGACAATTTCACATCCGTCACGTCCATAACGAAAAAGTGTCACATCCATAACAAGGCTTTTCCCTCAAAAATGCAAAAAATAAAATAAAATCAATCATTTTGTTCTATAGCGAGCCGACTCTTATCCTTTTGATTCGCATTGTTTCTTTCAGGTTGTGCAATTTAATTCACAGAATTTCTACAAAGTATGTTGTATACTGTAAACTCGCAGCCATTTTTTTGTCACATCCTTAACACATGTTAATTTCCCTCATTTAAAATATAAATTCTGTTTACAGATTGATATTTCTCTGCTCTCATAACTTTGTGATTAGTTGTTTTGGAAGAAATAAACCGATGTTTCAATATAATGTTCACATATACTTTCTACATGAATTTATGTGTTAAGATTTTACTGCAAATGTCACATTGCTGGAATTGCGCATATATAACTGAGATGTCTGTGGTTGTTTTTGTCGAAAACCCTTCAATATGCCTGTTACTGTGTGAAGTTTGCAGTTTTCTTCTTAATTGTGTAGTTAAAGTCCAAATATTTAATTTCTGCTGCAATTATGTGACACTCAGTGCCCAAAAGCCTTTGTATACAATGTGAAGAGCAGGTCAGTCAAACAGAAACACTGAGAGGCAGAAACTCAACGTGTTCTCTGTGGAGTTAAGCTCGGGTCACGAGGAGTTCACACAAATGATATTAACACATACAGCATGTGGGCTGATTACTGCTTCTGTTGATGAACTTTGTGCTTTTGGCTTGTAAAGAAGAGTTATGTAATGGATAATGTACAGCGAGATGCTTGTTATCGAACAGAATAAACTGTAAACTGGATCAATCTATCTGTCTGTCCGTTCCTCTGTCCATCCATCCATCCATCCATCCATCCATCCATCCATCCATCCATCCATCCATCCATCCATCCATCCACCAGTCAGTCTGTCTCTCTCTCTCTCTCTCTCTCTCTCTCTCTCTCTCTCTCTCTCTCTCTATCTATCTATCTTTGTTGTTTTCCTTGTTATTTATCTATCTATCTATCTATCTATCTATCTATCTATCTATCTATCTATCTATCTATCTATCTATCTATCTATCTATCTATCTATCTATCTATCTATCTATCTATCTATCTATCTATCTATCTGATCGCAGTATTAGAAGTGGAGATCGCATTTATGTAATAGCCTACGAGCATGTGGATCTCTTGTCTTGCGCGCCGATTTCCTCTGCTTGTGCACAAAACTTCTTGCCTCCCCCTCAAATATAAGCCACTTTAAGAACGCGCAGATCTTCTTGTGCACTCTCAAATAAACGCTGCTGAGGTGCGATTTAGTGCGTTTATGTAACGAGTATGTCTCCAGCATTTATTAGATTTGCTAGGAATATTTATGAATGCCTCCGGTATTAATGCATCCTGAGGTAAAGTGAAACGGCTATACGTCACGTGGCGGGATGAATCTTGGTGTGACGACCCGCCAATGGAATGGAAGAATGAATGTAGCAGAAACCATGGAGTGTATGTGTGAGCCCAATGCAGGAGTGCATTAAAGCAATGCAGTTTAACACCAGTGTATTGCTCTATTCTTAACCATGACACACATTCAGTATTCATCCACACTTGTCCGCCGCACATGTGTAGGAACAGCTGACAGCGGCCATAGCAACAGTAGACGATTGCGAGCTTACAAAAGCATTTAAATCCGTAAACAAATCGGCACGTGTTGCATTTTCAATGTGGCTTTAGACGCGATATGAGAATTATGAGTTAACCAGATACACTACAAGGCACGTGAAGTGGTCACAAGTAACAAAACTAAATCAAATACGTAATTTGCAAGCTAGAGAAAACACGGAGGCAACAATTTTAATCACATTTAAGTTACTTACACTTGTGAAATGGAGGAAGAAACTGATCCATGAACTGTGTACTTTAAAGTTCCTGCCAAGCTCTGACAAAGTTCTATACATCAATAGTGTTTTCTGATCCTTCCTTTAACAATCGACCGATGAATCCCCCATTGTAAGCGTGTAGATTGCTGAAGCACTCGTCAGAAAAATAACAGGAACACAGCACAAGGCTGGGGCTATAATGCTGAGGTATTTTTGCAAAAATAAACTTCAACCATTGACCCTTCACAGCCTCATCTGGGAAAATAACACCAACTTTCACTCACACTTCAGAGCACAGCATCTTCACAACATGATTCAACCGGGATCTGCTACAGTGTTTGTGTGGGTTTTTTTTGCAACATTGTGGCCGGGAGTTTCAATTTTCCCAGGTCTGCACACGCAACAACAGGGCAAGAAATATGAAAATAAAAATGTATTTGTATTATTAATAGTTATTATTATTAATTATTAATAATGATTAATTATTAATAATTTAATAGTCTTTTAACATTTACAGTACTATTTAATAAAACCCCTTAAAATGTGTGTTGAATATTTTTTTTAAGATTTAGATTTTCTATTTTATATGTTGTTATGCTGCTATTATTGTTGTTGCTGTTGTTATTATTATTATTAGTAGTAGTAGTGGTATATGTATTATTATTATTATTATTATTATTATTATTATCATCGTCATCATCATCATCATTATTATTGTTGTTGTTGTTGTTGTTGTTGTTGTTGTTATTATTATTATTATTATTATTATTATTATTATTATTAAAATTATCATTATTATTATTATTATCATCATTATTATTATCATTATTATTATCATTATTATTATTATTATTATTATTATTATTATTATTATTATCATTATTATTATTTTTATCATTATTATCATTATTATCATTATTGTTGTTGTTATTATTATTATTATTATTATTATTAAAATTATTATTATTATTATTATTATTATTATTATTATTAAAATTATCATCATTATTATTATTATCATTATTGTCATTATCGTTGTTATTATTATTATTATTATTATTAAAATTATCATCATTATTATTTTTATCATTATTGTCATTATTGTTGTTATTATTATTATTATTATTAATATTATTAAAATTATCATCATTGTTATTATTATTATTGTTATTATTATCATCAATATTATCATTATTGTTGTTATTATTATTATTATTATTATTATTATTATTATTATTATTATTAAAATTATTATTATTATTATTATTATTATTATTATTATTATCATCATCATTATTATCATTATTGTTGTTATTATTATTATTATTATTAGTAGTAGTAGTAGTAGTTGTAGTGGTATATGTATTATTATTATTATTATTATTATTATTATTATTATTCATGTCAGTAAATATTATATATTCATTTAAGATTATAGTCTATATTTATTCATTCATTTTCTTTTCGGCTTAGTCCCTTTATTTGTCAGGGGTCGCCACAGTGGAATGAGCCGCCAACTTATCCAGCATGTGTTTTACTTGGCACATGCCTTTCCGTGCTGCCCTGTATTATATAATATTGTATAACTTTATCATATTAATTAATTTAATAATCAAATCTAATTAGTTAATGCTCTCACATTGATTTGACTTTACATGATTAATTTTAGGATATGGCATTTAAATGCAGATTCATTGAGAATAAACAGAACGTGACAAAAAGGGACAAGAGTCCAGTAAATATTAATGTTTTATATCATTATGCAAAAGAGTTTTATTAAAAATTGCTGACCAATCAGAATCAAGTATTCCAGTAAAAAATATGCATTGAATGAGATGGCCCACCCCCCCAAAAAAATTACATAATACAATTTAATCTCTCTTAGGACATTAAAAATGTATCCTTGGCGATTCATAAAATATAAGTCAATGGTTTACCAGCCCTCTGAAAGCAAAAACCAAAAATACAGGCAAAGCAAAATGAATAACTGGAGTCCTGATGTTACATCGAGGTCTTGTGAAGCAAAACTGTCTGTGCGGGAAACTGAACATTATTTACTACATCATTAAACTTTAATCTACAGCCTGAGCAAATGGCCCTGAGCATAAAAATTGTCACCAACTGTATACAACTCAGGCTCATTCTGAAAACGTAGCCCTATACACATTTCTGGAGAGTGCCAAGTAAGTCCCAGAAGGTGGTAGTAATAATAATAATAATAATAATAATAATAATAATAATAATAGTAATAACAATAATATTAATAATAAACTTTTTTTTATATTTTTTTTATAGCGCCTTTAAAGTAGCATATCAAGGCACTTTACAGACATAAAATGTGCAGAAGTAAAAGACACAAGGATGAATATTAAAAAATCATTAAAAATTATTAAAAACACATAAAATAATGATAATAGTGATAGATCTAACAATCATATAAAAGTCAAATAAAATGAAATAAAAGCTACCCTAAAAAAGTAAGTTTTAGGAGATACTCAGGAATTTTTCATTGCGAATATCAGAGGGTAAAGAGTTTAAAAGCCCGATCTCCCATAGATTTTAGCCGCGTTGACTGAGCAGTAGAACCCTTCCTATCTGAACATACAGCTCAACTCATTGTTCAAGCTCTTGTTCTCTCCAAACTGGACTATTGCAACTCTCTACTAGCCGGGCTTCCAGCTAATTCTATCAAACCTTTTCAGCTGCTTCAGAACGCAGCAACACGAGTGGTCTTTGATGAACCCAAAAGAGCACATGTCACTCCGCTACTCACCCGTTTGCACTGGCTGCCAGTTGCTGCTCGCATCAAATTCAAAGCTCTGATGTTTGCTTACAAAGCGACCTCTGGCTTTGCTCCTTCATATCTGCTCTCACTTCTGCAGATTTATGTGCCCTTCAGAAACTTGCGTTCTGTGAATGAACGTCGCCTCGTTGTTCCATCCCTAAGAGGAAAGAAATCACTTTCCCGAACTCTCACATTCAATCTGCCCAGTTGGTGGAATGAACTCCCTAACTGCATCAGAACAGCAGAGTCACTTGCTGTCTTTAAACGACTTAAAACGCAACTATTTAGTCTCCACTTTCCTTCCTAATCTGCAACTGCCTCTCTGGCTATACCACTGTGCCCTCTCTCTCTCTCTCTCTCTCTCTCTCTCTCTCTCTCTCTCTCTCTCTCTCTCTCTCTCTCAAAAAAAAAAAAAAAAAAAAAATTCTACTAATGTTTTGCTCTTAGACTTTTACACACCTGAAACTTGTCTATAGCGCTTGTTCACTGCTGCTCTTATAGTTGTGTAAATTGCTTCCTTGTCCTCATTTGTAAGTCGCTTTGAATAAAAGCGTCTGCTAAATGACTACATGTAAATGTAAAAAGACCCGCATCAGATGAGCGTAAAGCACATCTAGGAGTTTATGGGATTAAAAGCTCAAATAATTATGTTTATATGTTTTTTTTTTGCAGTTTTTTTTGTTTTTGCGAATCCACCAGAGGCTGCTGTGTACATTTTTTGACATCTCAAGTTTCTATTGTGAGTGCCATTCACACCCGTTCTTCTTATGTAAATCCATCAAAGGCCGCTGTCAACTGACTGACTGACTGACTGACTGACTAACTGACCGAACTCCCCACCCACCCCTTTCCCCCTGAACCCAACCGATAGTGTTTCAAAAACTCAGATTGACCAGCGCCCACCCCCTTCCCTAAATCTGAAATGACAGTGTTTTGAAAAGCAATCCAGAAAAAAGAAAAGTCCTTGTGGCAGCCTGATTTTTACCACATTTTCAGATTTGACCACATTTTCACCATGTTATTAACTTGTTTGTTTGATTTTTTTGGCTTTTGTCCTTGTCTTACCAGCTTTCTGGAATCATTCTTTGCCAGATTCGAACCCTGCCGTCTTTGTCAACTCCTCTCTGTGTCTCAAGTCCGTCAACATACATGGCAAGCCACTGCTGGTTACAGCGGGAAAGCCGTCCAAATAAACGTACACGTCAACTGCTAGCATGACATACCAAAAAGAACGATGCCAAACCACCCTGTAGCGTTTGTTTTAAAGATGAAATGCAGCCATACGTACCTCTGGCTACATAATACGCGATCTCCAAAATTGTACAATATATAGGTGTACGTTTTTAGAATGAGCCTATGTTGACTGTATATCTGACTGGCCTGAGGTTCGTTCTTCATGCGTGGATTACTCTAGCTGTATTTGGTTATTGACGATTTGACACGATCCAGGATTGTTTGGTTCTTCAAAACTCATCCGAGAGTTGTTGTCAAAGCAACAGTTCTGGAGCTCAAACCTGCTCAGGTGCAGGCTTATTTCATATAAACAGGATCAGATCAAGCCTTTCCAAGTAAAGATAATACTGAAAGTATGTAGTGAATGCTGATATTTAGTAATTTGTATTTTTTTTTTTTATTTTGGAAATTTTGTTTCTTTTTTTAAGTATTTCCCAAATGATGTTTAGCACAGCAAGGGATTTTTCACAGTATGTCTGATAATATTTTTTCTTCCGGAGAAAGTCTTATTTGTTTTATTTTGACTAGAATAAAAGCAGTTTTAAATTTTTTAAAAACCATTTTAAGGTCAAAATTATTAACCCCTTTAAGCATTTTTTTTCGATAGTCTACAGAACAAACCATCGTTATACAATAACTTGCCTAATTACCCTAACATGCCTAGTTAACCTAATTAACCTCGTTAAGCCTTTAAATGTCACTTTAAGCTGTATAGAAGTGTCTTGAAAAATATCTAGTCAAATATTATTTACTGTCATCATGGCAAAGATAAAATAAATCAGTTATTAGAAATGAGTTATTAAGACTATTATGTTTAGAAATGTGTTGAAGAAATCTTCTTACCATTAAACAAATTGGGGAAAAAAATAAAATAAAGGGGGCTAATAATTCTGACTTCAACTCTGTGTGTGTGTGTGTGTGTGTGTGTGTGTGTGTGTGTGTGTGCGTGCGTGCGTGCGTGCGTGCGTGCGTGCGTGCGTGCGTGCGTGCGTGCGTGCGTACGTACGTGCGTACGTACGTATATATATATATATATATATATATATATATATATATATATATATATATATATTTACTTATTTATTTAATTATTTATTAATTTATTTATTTATTTATTTTTTAAGTTTAAAAATATATTTTAATAAACCTTATGCAAAACAATCTGCACTCCGAAATAAAAGTACAAGCACTGTCACCAGGTGGTTCACAGAGCAAATTTATTGATATTAATTTTTTAGATACAAACACGTACAATCGCTTTAGTACAATTTGTGTATGACAATAGACATGCACAATATCCGTCTGTTTTTTTTTTTTTTGTTTGTTTTTTTAAGTGTAGTTTATTTCAAAACTAATTTCGAGAGGAGCATGTGCTTAAAATAGACTGCGGCTGGTCCCACATTAGCTAATGCATGATCCACCAATCAGATGATTCCTAAATCACTATAAATAACCAGAGTATCTCACCTAAGCCATCTTTGTTTTGAAGATTCCCCTCTTCCACCCCTACTCCTCTCCTTTTCTTGACAGGGTGGCACAGAGGGCTAGTAGTTAACACCGTTGCCTTACAGCAAGAATGCCACTTGTCCAAGTGTTTACCTGGCCAAATTGGCATTTCTGTGCAGCGTTTACATGTTCTCCCCGTGTTTGCGTGAGTTTTCCCGGGGCTCTCCGGTTTCCTCGCACAGGCCAAAAAACATATTACATAAGTAAATTGACCGAACCAAATCGACACCATAGATGTGCGATTAATCAGCAATATTTCTCTCCAAAGTGATTTATAATTTGCATTCACTATTAATTAGCAGGGGTGTTCTCGAGACCTGTCTGAGCTCAAACTCCCCTCTCGCACTGCAAATGAGAGGGAGCCCCGGGCTCGAGAATCTCATGAACTCTGGGCTCTCTCCCAGGACAACAATACGATTTATAATCAATCATCAGCTAAGAGTGAACTCTTGAAAGGAGTAATACATTTATGCAGTCATGCACATGTTTTGACAGCTAATATGACAGGGATTTGATGCTTTGCAAAAATTGCAGACAACTTTACCAACATCAATTGCATTTTTGATGCAGAATTAATTTAAACATCCAGTTAATCTTTACACCGATTAAGAAACCGGCTACTATAATACTACTATGGCTATTATAATGATGAAAATCATTACTGCACAACTGAATAAATTGCTAAATACTCTTGACAGATGAAAGTGTAAAGCCTGCAGCCCACAACAAATGTGGAAAGTTGATGTGTATCCTATTTAACAAACAGTTTATGATGAATTTTATGTAATTCATGAATAATTGAATATTAATCAGATGATGTCATTACGCTGCTGTGCCGTCAGCCAATCGTTGGATTGCTGATCATGATTGCATGATCGATAGATCAGTCCTTCATAACACACGCAGTGATCTCTGATCAGTTCATCCAGACATTTTAATCTGATTCGCGAACTTGTTAAAAGAACCAAATTAGCCAGAGATCAGTTATCAAGATTAAAAGATCCAGGATCTGCCAAATCATCTTAGATCATTTAAAGAGCCCATATTATACATGAAATAGGGTCATATGTAGGTTGTAAGGGTCTCTAACAGCAGTCTAATATGCGTGCAAGGTCAAAAAATACTTTCATGGCCTTATAATCTGCATTTATTTTTACCTAATTATCCCAGCGACTCCCATATGAATCGTTCAGTGATTCATTTGTACCCAAACCCCTCCTCAGCGCGAAGCTAATCTGCGCTGATTGGACCGATGACAGCCTGCTGCGATTGGTCGAAACTGACAGCCTTCAGCGCGAGACAGAGTGAAATGCCCAGCACGTAATCAACAATATAAAAGTAGTCACAGTGCACACACGCTTCATAGTGTATGGTGTGGATTTTGGCTGCCAGTGGGTGAATGTAAATACAGACGATGCACTTAAAAAAACAGACGACAAACTATTTTATTGAGCAAAAACTCCAAGAACTGGCGAGGAGCACGTCACCATCTACCTGCTCTTTTCACACAGACGCACACACAAACACCTCCTCCTCCTCCTTGGAAGACCTCCTCACTTTGCTAACGGGTCACTTTTGTTTTCACTTTCGGGTTGAGGGCGAGGTGATCGTCCTTAACCTAGAGCGGCAGTTCAGCTTGCTGAACCGGCCCTGCGCAACACACGCAACACACACACTTCATTCCACCGGTGTCTGTGTGTCTCTGTGTGTCTCTGTGTGTGTGTGTGTGTGTGTGTGTGTGTGTGTGTGTGTGTGTGTGTGTGTTTGTGTGTGTGGGGCTTTTTTTCTGTGTTAGTGGGCGGGGCCGCAGGTTTCAAATCTCCCGGGTTTGCGCGTTCAACTACTTGTGTTTCGTAGCCGCGTCATCACGAAACACCTAATGACTCGTTATCAAGACGACTCGTTTGAAGCACTATGAGTCGACTCCTTTATAGATGAATCAATAGTTTTAAACACTGTACACTTACAGATTTATTAGCTGGATATTTCACTTCACTTAGAGCTGTGGTACACACTACATGGAAGGGCATTTTCAAAAACCCATAATATGGGCTCTTTAAGTGAAGTATGAAGAACAATCCCCTGAGATTGAGTAAATGAACAATATTTTAGTTTTTCTTTCCTTTTTTGGGGGTTTGTTGCTTTGCATCAAAGTAAAGTGGAGAATTCCTGCAGTTCAGAAGTCAGACTCAACCTTGATTTATTGTTACTCTCTGCAAAAGTATTTGCAAAGGAAATAAATAGTGGTTTGCAACAAACATAGACGTTTGCATTATTCTGGCTAAGCGAGCGAAGGTCAAAGAATCAACCTCTGGAAAATTTCATCTGCTCCACTGAATACACGCATATATAGATGTCAGGGACTCTTAAAGGCCCACAAGTTCAATGCACTCATGCTTAAGAAACATTTAGATTTTACAAACTTTTCAGACCTTGTGTACAATATTTGACATTTATTTATTTATTTATTTTTTCCTGGAGTTAGTCACTCTATCAACCCACAGGAAATAATTGAATGTGTTTTTGATTGCATTATGGACCGAGTAAAGAAAGATTTTGTTTAGTGTGTAATGGAGAACAATCTTGTGTAATTTAATGAGAATACACACTTGTATTGTAAAGGAAAGGTAGGGGAAATACACACTTTTTTATTTTATTTTATTTTAAATATTTTAATTCAACATATTTTATTTTATTGTATAACATGAAAATTAAAAGGTATTTATATTTATTTTTAAATGAGGTAAATGTTATTTATTAAATACAATTATATACATAATTAAATTATTAATATTTTTTAATTATATTATATAATTATTATTTTAATGAATATTTTATTTTATTTTAGCCCATGCATAATGTCTGTATGTTGTGTAATATAAGAGAAATACGAACTTGTTCACATCTTTATCATGTGGGCATTCATATGTATTTTTAAATAAGGTAAATAAATTATTACTTCGTTATTTCTATAATTTTATTTAACAATGTAATTTTTAATTTATTATTTTTAAAATTATTATTATTATTATTATTATTATTATTATTATATTATTGTTGTTATTATTATTATTCATATTATTCATATTATTCATATTATTATTATTATTATTATTATTATTATTATTATTATTATTATTATTATTATATTATTGTTATTATTATTATTATTATTATTATTATTATTATTATTATTATATTATTATTATTATTATTATTATTATTATTATTATTATTATTATTATTTTACTTAATGAAAAAAATTCAAATATTTTATTTTATCTTAATATTAGTTATTAAAAATATTTAAATTATTATTTATAATTGTTTTAATTATATAATTTTAATGAATATATTTATTTAAAAATATTTTATTTTATTCTTTTTAGCCCAGACATTGTTTGTATGTTGTGTAATATAAGGGAAATACACACTGTTCACATCCTTATCTTAATCATGTGTTTGTATAAGGATATACAGTTAAATATACAAAACCAAAAATCTAGTTTAATAAAAAAGCAAAAGTACTTAATTAGTTTTCAATACACCACAAATCTAGTATAGTTTAAATACAGAAAACATGAAAATTAAAAGGTATTCATATGTATTTTTAATGGGATAAATTAAATTGAAATTATAAAAATAATTAAATTATTATTTATAATTATTTTAATTATATAATTTTAATGAATAAATTTATTTACAAATATTTTATTTTGTTTATTTATTTTTATTTTAGCCCAGACATTATGTTTGTATGTTGTGTAATATAAGGGAAAAACATCCTTAATCATGTGTGTTTGTATAAGGATAAGGATACAAAACCAAAAATCTAGTTTAATAAAAAAGCCAAAATTCTTTTTTTAATTTTAATTACACCACAAGTCTAGTATAGTTTAAATACAGAAAACATGAAAATTAAAATGTATTTATATGTATTTTTAATAAGGTAAATTACATTGTTAAAGAAATGTATATAAATAATACAATAATCAGGTCTCTTTTATTTATTTATTATTATTAATATTATTTTTATTATTATAAATTATTTTATTTTGTTTTATACTTGGCACATAGTTCACAGCTACGTATAGGCTATTCTGTCTTCTATTAACCTCCGTTTGGCCCTTCCACTGATTTAAAGAAGCTCTTATGATTAAGATTTTAGTGGAATTAAAAGAGCTGACCTCAGATTTGCCTTTCAGGTCAGAGTTGCCATATATCAGCAGGAGGCGAGCAGAGCTGCTGTCCGTGGTGCTGAATCCACACGCTGGTGCTGAACTAACAGATCCTTTGTTATTCAACCCAAAATAATTATCATAATAATTGGACCATTTCAATTTTTAGCAGAGTTTAACATGCTACATGATACTGGAAAAATATGCGATGTTTTGTGTGATACTATTAACTATATTTCTTATACTATAACTCTAGAAAAATGCATTTTTAGCTACATGTTTTAAAATCATTGTTTTTATTTAAAGATATTGCAAATAAACAGAAAAAAAATCAGATTTATTGAACTCTAATTCAGACTAATAAACTTTGTCAAGATGTAAACATTTGCTCTTTAAAACACTATGAATGGGTGAAAACAGCAGATATTCTGACTCTGATTGGCTGTTGTCATTGTCCTCTTTCCTCTCGACTCCTGCCTATTAGCAGAACAGAAACTATTGGAGAGGTGAGGATACAAATAGCAAGGCCCCATCTGATCAAATTTAGATAACCAATGCATAAAATAAATGTAATTTTTGACATTACATTTACATTTAGTCATTTAGCAGACGCTTTTATCCAAAGCGACTTACAAATGAGGACAAGGAAGCAATTTACACAACTATAAGAGCAGCAGTGAACAAGTGCTATAGACAAGTTTCAGGTGTGTAAAGTCTAAGAAGCTAAGCATTACATCAATTTCGGTGCGCTGGCAAAATCTGAAAAAGTTGAGATGTTTTCAACTAGGGGCGACTGGAAAATGTGCGTGTGTCACCTGTGTGCTGCTTGCACAACAAAGGGGGTGTCACTCCCATACTAGCATCGTGCAAGGCGTGTGCCTACATTGGAAATGACATACTTACACCCTAAGCTCATTCCAAGGCACACACTCAGCAGGCACATTTTAATAAAACTATAGCCTTCGTCCCAAAACTTCATACCGAATGTTTTTTAATCGATATTGACAGTGATGTTCTGTCAATAAATACAGATACCAATTTTATCCCCCAGCCCTACTGCTCAGTGAGCGCCTTCTTTCGGATGAGATGTTTAACTGAGGTCCTGACTCTCTGTGGTCGTTAAAAATCCCAGGTGTCCTTCAAAAAGAGAAGGGGTTAAACCCCAGTATCCTGGCCAAATTTGCCCACTGGCCTCTGTCCATCATTGCCTCCCAACTATCCCCATATCATAATTGGCTTCATCACTCTGTCTCCTCTCCACCAATCAGCTGGTGTGGATGCTGCACACTGGTGTTGGATGAGGAGATTCCTCCCATGGTGGAACGCACTTTTAGTGTGCAGAAAAGCACCATATAAATGTAAGGAATGATTAATTATATATATATATATATATATATATATATATATATATATATATATATATATATATATATATATATATATATATATATATATATATATATATATAGGGCTTGACATTAACACCCGGTTAGATTTCGGCTGTGGCGGGTTAGATAGACACTCCTACTAGCCACTTTGGCTGATTGTAAATCATTTTTATATTGTAGTTTTCTTAAAAGCAGAGTTCGATAATAGAGATGGCCCAATATATGCATTCCAACGTGATCTTAGAATCGAGCAGCACGACTGACAAAAATAGTGTTCGCGTGAGAAAAAGAAAGCAGCTGAATACCTTATGAGAGGGCATCACATCACCTGTACGCGCGAGTGATGCGCGCTCCCGTTTCCTGGAGTGAAGCAACCGTGCCTGGAAACACAACTGCTTTTATCGGTTCTCTTTGAAATGGACTGGACAGAAAGTAATGCTCGTGCACCCACAGTCCTGCTGCTTCCAAGAGCTCCAGACGTTTTAAAATTCTTTTTGTAAGCAGCAGCAGTTCCCGCTTTTGCTTTAACCAATCTTTGAATAGATTATGGACCTAATGCTACCCGTGTGTGCATGATCATCCTTCCGTTATCACACACAGTATGTTTTTCACCTGCTTTCTTTTGCTTAGTTGTTTTTGTTAGAAGGTTTAATTATCATTTTTTACAATACCATTGCTTTAATAGGAGATTAACTCCCCATTTATGTGTAGTTCACTGGTAATCTGGAACCTTTAGCCGATTACTGTGCATAGTTTTAGATACATGAGAATAGTTCTTTTTAAATGTTATTTGTTTTTTTAAGACAATAAAGACAATTTTAAGAATAAAAAGTGCATGTTTACAGCTATATTTTGCTTGTTTTGACACAATATTTAAAAATTGTGCTTAGGAAATGATTATTTATTTTTGAATTTTTGGTGTGGTCAGAGATAAATTTGGGAAATCCTTAAATTTAAGCCCTGAAAAGTCATGTAAAAAAACAAAAACAAATTCCAATGCGACACTATAAAACTCACAACCTATTTGATCATGCACATTAAGCAAGTTCAAAACGTTCAAAGTTCAAAAACGTGAAATAAATGAGAACTCTTGTGGACATAACACAAAGTCTAAATCAAGTAATTCTAGCATGTCAAAGTCAATTTTTTCCAAACAACAAAAGAGTGGCTAGTGAAAATTGTAAGTGGCTAGTAATGTTGGAAAACTACTAGCTGCAATGGCTACTGATCAAGAAAAGTTAATGTCAAGCCCACTATATATATATATATATATATATATATATATATATATATATATATATATATATATATATATATATATATATATATATATATATATATATATATAATAAACTCACTGTGACTGTTGCATATTTTTACTGTGCCATTTTTATTTTTTATTTTTCACTCTTATTTTTTTTTATGCAGATGTAGACTAATTGACATTTTAGAGGGCACTTAAGTAAATCATGGTGTAATATGTCATTTTTCCCCTTGTCAGACAATAAAAGGAAAATGGACATATTGTAATTTTTGGCGAAATGAAGCTTTATTAAACTTGTTTTGTGTTGGCGCTTGGAAAAACACAAACATCTTTGACCTTTATGCTTGCCAAAATCATGTCTAATTGCTAGTTTGGGCTTTTTCAGCAAGTATGGTTGTATAAATGTGCACACTCAGTTTGGGCTTTATATCTGGTTTTGCTGTGAAAAGTTACTTATGCAAGTAACTTGTTTGTAAGTATTTCCATATTATTTCTTACTGGCCTGAATGAACTTAGTTTACTGGAATAACCCTATGTAAGCCTGTCTGGACCACAACACATCTTATTTTGCATGTATATTTTTGTCATATAAATATAATCCCTTTATTCATCAGGGGTCGCCACAACGGAATCAACCACCAACTTATCCAGCATATGTTTTACACAGCGAATCCCCTTCCAGCTGCATCTCAGTACTGGGAAACATCCATACACACTCATTCACACACACACTCTATGGCCAATTTTGTTTATTCACTTCCCCTACAGTGCATGTCTTTGGACTGTAGGGGAAACCGGAGCACCCAGAGGAAACCCACGCCAACCCGGGGAGAACATGCAAACTCCACACAGAAATGCCAACTGACCCAGCCGAAACTCGTAGCACCAAACTTCATGCTGTGACGCGATCGTGCTAACCACTGAGCCATCGTGTCGCCCTTATAATGATTATAAAACAACATAAAAATGCAAATAGCCATAAACACTTGAAAATGCTTAGCGTTAAGGTTATTTAGGTTATATAATTTGATGTTAGAAAGGTATATATGCTATAAATGTCCTAATAGGTAAGAGTCCAATCATAAAATTTGACACTGGTAGAACATAAATATCATTGTAAAATGGCTTTAACATTATTTGTGAATTTGTAAATGTATATTAGAATGGCAAAAATTATTGAGGTCATCTCCAAGTATTGCATGATAAGTCGATATAATTATTATTGTGACAGGCCTACTCACTGCAAGCTATATACAGTAGGTGAGAGATCAAAGTGACTATTACCGCCGGGCCTTATACCGCCGCCGTTTGAAATAACTGCTGCTCTGTTTTTAGTGTAGGACCGCAGTTTGTGAAAAAGCCGCCAGGGGGCGCAAAGGGACGGCATGCGAACGGAAAGAAATAGCCTTTACAGCAGCTTTAAATATGCTACTGTGCTTGTAAGTGATATTAAACAATAAGTCAAGGCATTATAAGTCCTTCATTAATCATTTAAAATTTGTTAACACACTTTATTGTAAACTTTTTAAGTGCAAAGAGGACTCGTTTTGGAATTGAAGAAATAAAAGACAACTAACATGAAGGCACAAACATTCAGTACAAATATGTAGTCTTAAATAAATAAATAAAGCAGTCTTTTAGCCTAAATGTTCAGTGTTTGACTAAGACAAGACTTTTTCATTTATGTTTTTATTTACAATTTTGTTGTTGATTGTATTTTACTATCTTATTTTATGTCTGAATTATTGTACATAATAATAAACGAATAATGAAAATAAATTAATAATGAAAATATGCCTAAATAAATCATTTATTTAAAGATATTGCGGCGAAACACTGAGAAACGGTCAGGGGCATGGTCTAAAGAGCTTAAGTTGAATGCTGCTTCATCAAAAGCAAAAAAATAAATGGACCTACCTTAAGCAGATCACTAAAAGTATAATAAAAATAATTTTTTGCTCTCTCTCTCTCTCTCTCTCTCTCTCTCTCTCTCTCTCTCTCTCTCTCTCTCTCTCTCTCTCTCTCTCTCTCTCTCTCTCTCAGTGCATCCAGAAAGTATTTATAGCGCTTCACTTTTTCCACATTTTAGATGTTACAGTCTTATTCCAAAATGGATTAAATTTATTTGTTTTCTAAAAATTCTACACACAAAACCCCATAATGACAATGTGAAACAACAGTTTTTGAAATTGTTGCAAATTTGAAAAATCCTGAAAAATCACATGTACATCAGTATTCACAGTCTTTGCTGTGAAGCTCTAAATTGAGCTCAGGTACATTCTGTTTCCACTGATCATGCTTGAGATGTTTCAGCAGCTTAAGTGGAGTTCACCTGTGGTAAATTCAGTTGATTGGACATGATTTGAAAAGGCATACACCTGTCTATATAAGGTCCCAGGGTTGACAGTGCATGTCAAAGCACAAACCAAGCATGAAGACAAAGGAATTGTCTGTAGGCCTCCGAGACAGGATTGTCTCGAGGCACAAGGCTGGGGAAGGTTACAGAAACTTTCTGCTGCTCTGAAAGTTCCAATGAGCACAGTGGCCTCCATCATCCATAAGTGGAAGATGTTTGGAACCACCAGGACTCTTTCTAGAGCTGGCCGGACATCTAAGCTGAGTGATCGGGGGAGAAGGGCCTTAGTCAGGGAGGTGATCAATAAAAAATGGTCACTCTGTCTGAGCTCCAGCGTTCTACTGTGAAGAGAGGAGAACCTTACAGAAGGACAACCATCTTGTGCAGCAATCCACCAATCAGGACTGTATGGTAGAGTGGCCAGACGGAAGCCACTCCCTGCCTGGAGTTTGCCAAAAGGCATCTGAAGGACTCTCAGACCATAAGAAACAAAATTCTCTAAATTGAACTCTTTGGAGTGAATGCCATTATGTTTGGGGAAAACCAGGCACCGCTCATCACCAGGCTAATACCTTTAACATAAAAAAATGTGGAAAAAGTGGAGTGCTATGAATACTTTCCGGATGTACTGTATACTGTATAAAGCTTGACATATCAAATATGATGCTCAACAACACCTCCTCATTTGTCTTTTCTGAGTTTTGTTTTCATGCTTTACAGGTTTAATGTGGTTTGTGCTGGACATCTTCTTTTGCTTTCATAGTTTTGGGGTTGTCAAGTTTGACTGCACGTTGTCCATGATGTTGACTAGTTTGACTGTTGACTGTTTTTTTGTTTTTTTTAACCGAGTGACAGATGGATTTGTGTCAAAACACTGCAGAGTTTGACTGGAAGCGCAGACTTTGACATGCAGTGTTGTTCAGCTGGAATGTCTTCATTGTTTTCATTCCTACTATATAGTCGTTATTTATATCTAAAAATGGCATTTCATCAAGGCAAACTTGTCATGAACCAACCAATATTTAGGGTGTTGCTTAGTATCTTAGTATAAATGCATATCTGATCATTATTTTATTCCTGTTGCCATGATGTTTCGCATTTTCTCATAGTAAGGAAATACACATACATATACAGGCAAAATTATTTGCTGTCTTGTAAATAATATTTAATGGTTATTTTGCATTGTAGTAGTATTGAGCTTAAAGTGCCAAAAGCTTAAGTAGGTTAATTAGGGTAATTAAGCTAGTCATTAGACAGCAGAGTTTTTTTAGTCATTAGACAGGGGGGGTTTAGGGGGGGTTTGTAGCCAATCAAAAAAAAATAATAATGTTGTTTAATTTTGCTTAATTTGGTTAAATAATTGTTTAAATGATTTTTTTTTACAGATTTTTTCATTTTTATTTCAGTCAAATAAAAAAAAGACACTTTCTCCAGAAAAAAAGGAAACACCATGAAAAAAAATTCAAATTTCATTGGAGGGATACAAATTTTGTCTTCAACTGTAAATGAGTGAATAAATAAATGAACAAGAAAATGAACTAATGAATGGATAAATGAACGAATGAACAAACGAAGCAACGAATGAATGAACGAACAAATGAATAAATTACTCAATGAAAGAACAAACAAACAAACGAATGAATGAACACATAAATGAACAAATGAATTAACAAATGAGCTTATGAATGAATGAACGAATTATTGAATGAGCAAATAAATAATTTAATGAGCAAATGAAGGAATGAACAAATACATGAATAAGCAAATTAATTAATTAATAAATAAATGAACGAACGGTAAATTAATGAATAAATGAACAAACTAATTAACAAATGAATGCATAAACGAACAAACAAATGAACAAACAAAACGAATTAATGAACGAATTAATGAACGAATTAATGAACGAATAATTGAATGGATGAATGAATGAATGAACTAATAAATTAATTAACAAAGCAATGAATGAATTAATGAATTAATTAGTTAATGAACGAACGAACAAATGAATGCATGAATGAATGAATAAATAAATGAATAAATTAACAAATGCATGAATAAACGAATTCAATTCATCTTTATTTGTATAGCGCTTTTACAATGTAGATTGTATTAAAGCAGCTTCACATAGATGATCATAGTAAATTGAAACAGTGTAGTTCAGTTTTCAGAGGTTAAGTTCAGTTCAGTGTGATTTAATATTCAGTATTGAGAGTCCAAACACTGAAGAGCAAATTCGTCGATGCACAGCTCTACAAGTCCTGAACCTTGCAAGCCAGTGGCAAGTGAACGAATAAATTGATGAATGAATGAAGAAACGAATGAATGAGTAAATGAATGAATTACTGAGCGAATAAACAAATGACTGAATGAATAAATGAATGAATGAACGAACAAACAAAATAATTATTTAATGAAGAAACCAATGAACAAATGAAGGAAGGAGTTATTGACCTAATGAAAGAACGGATAAATGAATGAATGGATGAACGAAAAAATGAATGAATAAATATATGAAAACCCAAATATCTATGAAGTGACAGAGTTTTGCAGTGTTTGAATGCTCAGATATTTGATAAGCAGTGTCATTCAACATTTTCACTGAATCCATTTCTACTAGACTTAAGCTATTTTACCAGAGATTATCAATCTAAAACAGCATATTCCCAGTGCTATTTCATCAAGATGAAATAACCAAGAACCAAGCAAATATTGTCCAGCAGCAGGGGTAATAAAGCAGAGAGAGTTTAAAGTCCTCCTTCGAATATTAAATGAGAAAACAGTGGGCGTGGCTTTTTTTCTTCTGCGAGCTGATGGGTGGTAAACATAGATATAAACATTAGATGTCGCTTACCCTGTTGTTGTCTATTGAAAGGAATGCATCAATAGTGCCGCCATTTTAGTACAGGGTAGCGCTCCTTTGAAATGAATGCGGGACCTGGGACCCGTGGGAGCTGCAGTGGAGGACTGTGGCCATCCAGAGCCAGAGATATACACATATACACATTTATCTCTGATCGGGAGTTTTCCCGGAGGTCAGTATGCAATTTTTTTTTTTAATTACGAAACTTATAATTAAACTTGACCTTTCTACATTGATGGATAAGTGATCGCTCCGGCATTCCTGACAATAAGCTTGTGTTTGTGTGTATGGAAAGTACTATACACCCTCCCTGTTAAATTTGATCTTATTTCTGTCCTGAAACACACCCCCTCTCCTGCTTTCACTTCTCATACTGACGGAGGGAGCGATTCATTTGTTAATGAATCTGCGTTATGAACGACTCATTCATTTAGCCGACAATAATACCAGTTTCTGGCACCGCAGCATCTCGTTGTCATACTTCATTTGCATTGTTTGCTTTTATTCAACAAAACTAGCATAAGCTGTTGTGTTTAGCACGAGTTGGTGCTACTTTGCCCTATAGTGAATGCAGTAGGTGACTGTATTATCATCAATAACGCTACTTGTTTAGCACAAAAGTTTATAACATACAAAAATTTAATCAATTTAATCACAGCTGAAAATAAATGTTAAAAAGAAAACAAAATCAGCAAGTCAAATCAATCCTTGAAAATTGTAAATAAATACTTTGTTCATCAATAGTATTAATTTATATGTACAAATTAAAAACAGTTAAAATAAGAAACGTCTTTGGAACAAAAGCTGAAAAAATAAACAAAATAAATCACTATGGTTTTATTCAAATTTAATTTTGATTCCCTATTTTAGCTTTTATTTAAAGGGCACATAGGTTAGCCCTTTTTTCAGATGTAATATAAGTGTTTTGCGTCTCCAGAATGTTTCTGTAAAGTTTCAGCTCAAAACACCCATCAGATTTTTTATACCTTTTATTAAATTCCCATTTATACATTTTTTCACTGGGTGGCGGTTTTGGTGTACTGCTCCTTTAAGGCTAGTCCTCCCCGCCCACCGTTTCTACGTGCCTTTCTGCGTGCCTTAATCTCCTCCCTCTGCAGCGTCAGACAACAGACAGTCTTAAAGGAGTTTTCTGGGAAGTTTCTGGCACCACATCATCTCATTGTCATATTTCATTTGCATTATTTGCTGATTTTATTCAACAAAACTAGCATAAGCTGTTGTGTTTAGCACGAGTTGGTGCTACTTTGCCCTATAGTGGATGCAGTAGGTGACTGTATTATCATCAATAATGCTACTTGTTTAACACAAAAGTTTATAACATACAAAAACGTAAAAAACTAAATCTTACCTATGAAATATTCTGCCTTTGTGCTTTGTTTTTTTTTTTTTGTTTACTCATTACTACACCCGTACACAGTGCTAAAGTCCAGCATCTTAACGTAGTAACACTGTCTTGACTAGTGCGGTTGAATGACACTTGTCCTGGGAGCACTGTATAAATATGGCGGCGATATTGACGCATACTCAGGGTCCGTATGCGATATCTAGTGTATATATCTATGGGTGGTAAAGTAGGCATTTCATTCAGAAAGGTCAGGAAAATGGTTTGGGGAGGGTTATTAACCTCATAGACTTCTCCTACTCATCATTTCTGTTGTCAAAACTGATGGTGGGAGGGGCGTGGTTAAGTATGTTAGCCACGTCCAATACCTCAGACAGACCTAATCTGACAATTTAACTGAGAACAAACAGGAAGTGCATTTTCAGATTACAAGGGCAAACTTTTTTTTTTTATAGACATGCACAGATGAATTGCTCACCACTAAACTCGCAATGTGAGAAAACAAAATCAATATGGTTAGTTTTGATTTCAGTTATATTTTAACCCATCTGCCTTCTCGCTCCACCATTAGCGATCCAAGTAGATCCTCCAATACCAAAGGCTTAACGCCATCCTTTTAAATAAAACATTTACCCTTTTTACCAGCTGATCCGTTCTTGCAAATCTTTGGCTTTGAGCAGATAAGCCGTGGCGTGTTTGAAATCTCAGCATCTCATCACCTACAAACATGCGGTCGGTCGGTGTGCGTACGTTGACCTCTGCTATAGAGATGCAGCTTGATTCTGGGATTATTCAGCGGCCCGTGACCTTCCTGCACTATCCGTTACACACTATCACCCCGCACTGATCTGTTTATGTGGAGGTTTGTTTGTTAAATGTCACATTTGTTACATCAGTGCACAATTATCATGTGTCTTCACAGTCTTATCGGATTTATTTGAGACGAGGCTTTGTTTGAGGATGAAAAAATACAGGCTAAGAAAAAATGGAAGAAATATTAGCCTGTTTCACACTACTTCACACACAAAAAATATCCAACGAACAATCAAAATGAAATTTAATCACAGCTGAAAATAAATGTTAAAAAGAAAACAAAATCAGCAAGTCAAATAAATCCTTGAAAATTGTAAATAAATACTTTGTTCATCAATAGTATTAATTTATATGTACAAATTAAAAACAGTTAAAATAAGAAACGTCTTTGGAACAAAAGCTGAAAGAAAAAAAATCACTTTAGTTTTATTCAAATATAATTTTGATTCCGTGTTTTAGCTTTTATATAATTTGACATTTTAAATGTTTATTAAAAAATGAAATAAAATCACAGCTGAAAAGAAATCAATAAAAAATTATAAAATCAGTTAGTCAAATAAATATGTAAATACTATTCAATAAACTCAATTACCTTATTATATTTTATTTAATCAGTACATTTTTGGGGTTCAGTAACCCTTTGAGTTTGAATTTTCTTTTTAAGTATCTCCAGTACTTCATACAAAACTAGATATAAAAATTCCCAGCCTAAGATAGAGTTTACTGAATAATTTTTAAAGATTTATTTGACTTACTGATTTAATATATATATATATATATATATATATATATATATATAATTTATTTATTTTTTATGAATTGCATTTATTTTCAGCTGTGATTCCATTATAATAAACAATGAATTTTTCAAATGAAATGAAAGCAATAGAGAATTGAAATTTTATTTAAATAAAACTATAGCGATTTTATTTTATTTTTTTATTTCCTACATTTTATTTAAAATTTTGTTCCAAAGGCGTTTTTCATTTTAACTGTTTTCATTTTTAAATGAGAAATTATAAACTATTGAAGAACATAAAAATATTTATTTACAATTGTTCGAAAGGTTTATTTGACTTATGATTTTTTTTTACATTTATTTTCAGCTGTGATTACATTTTGCTTTTGATTGTTTGTGATATTATTAAAACCCATATATATATATATATATATATATATATATATATATATATATATATATATATATATATATATATATATATATATATATATATATATATAATTCTACAACTATAGTAATTTTAGGGTTTTTTTCCTCTCTTTTTCATACATTTTATTTTGGCTACAGTCTCCCCAGTCTGATCTCATGAGGAAACGGAACTATTTTACGTGTTATCAGTTCAGTGGTAAATCCTCACAAATCCGAATGAGTTCAGTCGCACAAAAATTTACGATTTTAAAAAGGAGGCATGATACCAAACCCCACCGTCATTGGGGGATAAGCAAATCGTACTATATTGTTTGAATGAGATTGTACGAATTCATACAAATTAGCCACTGAATGAAAAAGTTACGATTTGCCGTGTGATCATGTTGACATTTTTCATTTTAACTATTTTAATTTGAACTATTTAATGCTTAAACGATCTATAATAAGTTTAACATTATAAACTAAAAGCAACATTTAACAAACTTTGATTGAACTTAAAATAAGCAACACTTTTTTTTAAGAGTATAAACCTTTTTTGTTCTTCACAGATGACACAACTCTAAGAAAAGTTGCTATAGCTGGGGTTGTAAATGACATTTTACACAACATGACCTTTCATCAAGCCTCAGTGACATCGATCAAACTCTTCTCCAGCAGCTGTTGTTATATACACACACACACACACACACACACACACACACACACACACGCTTATTTATGTTGTTCAGTAGTGGGTAGGATTAGAGTTTTAGATGTGGGGAAGGCATTCCTTTCAACCCTCCTGTTTTTCCCGGGATTCTCCCGTACTTTACAGTTCTATCCCGCTATCATCCCGTAAAGGTATTTTGCCGTATTTCTCCCGTATTTTCAGTCATTCTCTGAAGGAAAGCAAATAAACATTAAAGAGCCGTGCGCAACTCATACCACCGAACCACCAGGGGCCGCCCCTTGCTCTTAAACGTGAGTCTGTTATGTGCTTTCGCTTTGTTTAGGTATGTCAACACTACGAAATAAATATAAAAACGGCAACAATCCCTTCTTTTTCATTACAGGGACTGTCTCCTTTTCGTATGCAATCATCAAAACGGTGCATGACTGTCAGCTGACGCGCTCCATAGTGATAAATATACGCTGTTTCCCAAACGGATTCTGTAAACGCGATTTGAAGCGGAGTGAATGTCTGGGTTTTGGGTGCGTGTTTGAACAGACATATGCACATAATTAATAATAATAATATCTAAAGATGTGGATCTTGGTGGGTTTTTTTTCAAACACAACTAATTTCGTCCTAAATGAGCATAAAAAGTTAGGAAAGCAATCGGATGCTTTCATTATAACCGTAGATGTGTGCATTTTTAAAGTGACACCTCTATTATTTAATGTAATCAAACGAAAAAAAATCTAAATAAATAAGAGATTCATTCGTTGCTCTTTAATCAGAATGTGTGAGTTATACAGTAAAGAAACAGCTAAAGAGATTTGATAGCTTGATTCTATTTCATTATTATAGCTACTAATTTTAATAAGAAAATGTAATAAAAACATGGGAAAGGCCAAAAGGGTGTAGTACAAAAAAGAGGATTAAAAAGGGGAGGGGCATACAATAAAAAGGGTGGAGACAAACAAGATAGGGGGCGGAGACAACATAAGAGGAGGTCTGAAATATAGTGGAGGGGCCATATGGGAGGAGTATAGAAAACATAGGAGGGGCCAAAAGGGAGAAGTACAAAATACATGAAAAAAGAATTAAAAAAGGGGAGGAGTATAAAATAAAAAGGGTGGCGATAGTGTTAAATAGACGCTGTTTCCCAAACGGATTTTTGTAAACGCGATTTGAAGCGGAGTGAAAGTCTGGGTTTTGGATGCGTGTTTGAACAGACATATACACAAAATAATAATAATAATATCTAAAGATGTGGATCTTGGTGGGGTTTTTTTTTCAAACACAACTAATTTCGTCCTAAATGAACATAAAAAGTTAGGAAAGCAGTCGAATGCTTTCATTATAACGTTAGATCTGTGCATTTTTAAAGTGACACCTGTTATTTTATGTAACCAAATGAAAAAAATCTAAATAAATAAGAGATTCATTCGTTGCTCTTAAATCAGATTGTGTAAGTTATACAGTAAAGAAACAGCTAAAGAGATTTGATAGCTTGATTCTATTTCATAATAACAGCTACTAATTTTATTAAGAAAATGTAATAAAAACATGGGAGAGGCCAAAAGGGTGTAGTACAAAAAAGAGGATTAAAAAGGGGAGGGGCATACAATAAAAAGGGTGGAGACAAGCAAGATAGGGGAGGAGAAAACATAAGAGGAGTGACATTTAATAATTTTATTTAATAATTGACATTTAATGTGTTTAATCTGAGGTTCAAAATAAAACAAAGGCTTTCAAACTGTTTAATACATACTTGATTAAAATGTGAAGCACAGAATATATGGGAGGGGCCAAAATGGGAAGGGCCTGAATAATAGTGGCGGGGCCATAAGGGAGGAGTATAGAAAACATAGGAGGGGCCAAAAGGGAGAAGTACAAAAAACATGAAAAGAGGATTAAAAAAAGGGGAGGGGTATAAAATAAAAAGGGTGGCGATAGTGATAAATAGACGCTGTTTCCCAAATGGATTTTGTAAACGCGATTTGAAGCGGAGTGAAAGTCTGGGTTTTGGATGCGTGTTTGAACAGACATATACACATAATTAATAATAATAATATCTAAAGATGTGGATCTTGGTGGGTTTTTTTTTCAAACATAACTAATTTCGTCCTAAATGAGCACAAAAAGTTAGGAAAGCAGTCAAATGCTTTCATTATAACGTTAGATCTGTGCATTTTTAAAGTGACACCTGTTATTTTATGTAACCAAATGAAAAAAAATCTAAATAAATAAGAGATTCATTCGTTGCTCTATTCAGAATGTGTAAGTTATACAGTAAAGAAACGGCTAATGAGATTTGAGCGCTTGATTCAGGGGCGTCGCTAGACCCAATTCACTGGGGCACGAGCCCCAGTAAAAATCTCCAGTGCCCCAGTAAATGCATTGAGATATGATTTACTTCATAAGTGTATTTATTAAGAGTGGTAATTCCGAAATAAAGACGTTATTCTCTATGTGCAACCGCGCGCCTCTCGCTCGCGCTGCTCTTCTGGCAGTGCGAGTCCTGGTAGTTAACAAGCTACTTGCTGCTCACGCGCCACTCATGCGTTGTAAAACCAGCGTAACAGCCTTTTTTGTTTTTTAAATCAACAAAACTAAAGTTTAAACAATATGATGGTGATCTTACTAAGCAGGCCTCCTGATAGATTTTTTTGTATGAAGCAAAAAGGAGGGATGAGGAGTCAGAGAGGTAAGACTTATTAATTAGCTAATTAGCTGCCTAATTAGCTGCCATGTGTCAAGTCTACGACAGATAATTCTATAACACATCTTTTTTTTGTATTTTATTGAATTGTCTATAGAATTTCATTCAAATGAAATTAATATTTATGCAAAAGTAATTTCTTAAATGATCTTAGCATCACTCCAGTTGTCTTAACATTGTTTTCCAGTTACATTTAAGATTATTTAGAAGAATAATTGTATAATAATAAGAATCCTTTTATTTACAATATATATATATATATATATATATATATATATATATATATATATATATATATATATATATATATATATATATATATATTTATTTATTTATTTATTTATATATATATATATATATATAAATAAATAAATACATTTATTTATATATATATATATATATATATATATATATATATATATATATATATATATATATATATATATATATATATGGGGGAAGGAGGGAAGGGGAAGAGGGGAAGAAGGTACGTGCCCCAGTAGACCTTTATGTCTAGCAACGCCCCTGGCTTGATTCTATTTCATTATAATAGCTAATAATTTTAATAAACTGAACTGGTTGCTAATGTATTTGTTGCTAATGTATACTATTTATTAATTTTTTCTTTTGTAAATAATAAAACATATTACTGACCATTTAACTGTTTATTTACAATTAAACAGCTTCATTTTGTAATTTGGGGGATTTGTTTGGGGGGGGGGGGGGGGGAGTCCCTGGGATCCCTGGGATCCCTGGGATCCCTGGGATCCCTTATTATGGTGGGCATATCCCTTATTTTCACATCCCAATGTTGACAGGGATGGGGGAAGGTGCGCCAAAATATATATTTTCTTAATATGCAGTTTTATAAAATGATTAATATTATACTAATACACACAAACCTTTTATGGGATGCAGCATGCAGATGACCAAAAGCATCTGAGGACACGTTAAAATGATGCAGAGTGCCAATATGTGACAAGTCGGGAATGAGAATGTTACGCACATACCTCAGCGTTGTTTTACACGCTTCACTTTCTCCAGCTGGATCAAACCCAGCTCATAAAACAAAGAGGAGCTTCCCATTCAGATGATTTGATTTCGCTCTGGTCCACCGTCTGAGACACACGAGACACTCTGCATGTTAATAAGAGCACACAGTCTCCATATCTGCATGCTAGATGAAGTGGAAAGAATGAAGCCTCTACTCAATTACCAGCGCTGAGGTGCGACTTTTCATTTACTGCTCCTGCACTCGGGTCTGATCCTCAAAGGGACGCAGATGAGAGTCGATTGGCTTTGTTTGGGGATGAATCTGGAGGAAGAGGTTTGAAGATCCACTCCAGTCACGGATAAATGTTTGTCATTGGCGTCGCTCCGGCGGTCCTAAAGAAATCCGATAAGACTGTGAAGACACATGATAATTGTGCATTGATGTACCAAACGTGGCATTTAACAAACAAACAGCGCATAAACAGATCAGACGGGGTGATAGTGGGTAATGCTGAAGGGACACTGATATAAACAAATAAATAAGCTGTACACATTACTATGTTTATTTAAAGTTGTTGTAGTTACTTCAAGTAATTTCCACTTACATCAATTTAAGTGATTTAACTTGATTAACTTACTAAACTAAGTTAAAGTACCATAGAAACATGTTACTGTAACGTTTCGATCATATCATATTATTACACTATATGTCTAGAAACGGTTGAACCTAGGATCAATGCGGTTTTCGTCCGGGCCGTGGTACACTGGACCAGCTTTATACCCTCACCAGGGTGCTCGAGGGTTCATGGGAGTATGGCCAACAAGTCCACATGTGTCTTGTGGACTCGGAGAAGGCATTCGAGCGGGTCCCTCGTGGCATTCTGTGGAGGGTGCTCTGGGAGTATGGGGTCAGTGGCGCTCTGTTAAGGGCCGTCTTGTCCCTGTATGAACAGAGTAGGAGTCTGGTTCGCATTGCCAGCAATAAGTCAGACTTGTTTCCAGTGCATGTTGGACTCAGCAGGGCTGCCCTTTGTCACCAATTTTGTTCATAATTTTTACGGATGGAATTTCAAGGCGCAGACTTGGTCTGGAGGGGGTCCGTTTCGGGGACAACAGGATTTCCTCTCTGTTATTCGCAGACAATGTTGTTCTGTTGCCTTCATCGAACATGGACCTTCAGCATGCACTGTTTGCTGATGAGTGTGACATGGCATGAGAATAGTCTGAGGGCCTCGGGAAGAGTATCCCCAGGTGGAAATGGAGAATAAAGAAAATAATTAGCGTAGCTGATGTTCACAGTGTATATCAACAAGATGCATAACCTGTGTGGAAGCCCCCTAAGTGGTGCACTAGGTGTATGCTTTACTGAACAGATAGGTCTTTAATCTAGTTTTGAATTGGGAGAGTGTGTCTGAGCCTCGGACGTTATCAGGAAGGCTATTCCAGAGTTTTGGAGCCATATATGAGAAGGCTCGACCTCATTTACTTGACTTTGCTATTCTAGGTACTACCAGAAGCCCTGAGTTTTGAGACCTTAAAGAGCGAGTTGGATTGTAGCGAGACAGAAGATTGGTTAGATAAACAGGAGCTAGATTATTTAAAGCTTTATATGTAAGAAGCAATATTTTAAATTCAATACGAAACTTAACAGGCAGCCAGTGTAAGGAGGATAAAATTGGGGTGATGTGATCAAATTTTCTAGACCTGGTAAGAACTCTGGCAGCTGCATTTTGTACTAATTGAAGTTTGTTAATAGAGGATGCTGGGCAGCCAGCAAACAGAGCATTACAGTAGTCCAGCCTAGAAGTCATAAAAGCATGGACTAGCTTTTCTGCATCTGAGATGGATAGCATACTTCGTAACTTAGCGATATTTCTCAGATGAAAGAAAGGAGTTTTTGTGACAAAATCAACACCTCCAAAACAGAGGCCATGGTGCTCCACCAGAAAAAGGTGGTTTGCCATCTCCAAGATGGAGCACAGTCCTTACCCTAGGTGGAGGAGTTTAAGTATCTCAGGGTTTTGTTCACGAGTGAGGAAAGGATGGAACGTGAGATTGACAGGCGGATCGGTGCTGCGGCAGCACTAATGCAGTCGATGTACTGGTGCGTTGTGGTAAAGGAGGAGCTGAGCTGAAAGGCAAAGCTCTCTATAGCGGTCAGTCTACGTTCCTACTCTCCTCTTTGGTCATGAGTTTTGGGTCATGGCGGAAAGGACAAGATCTTGGATACAGGCAGCCGCAATGAGTTTCCTTTACAGGGTGGCAGGGCGCACCCTTATGGATAGGGTGAGGAGCTCTGTCACTCAGGAGGAGCTCGGAGTAGAGCCGCTGCTCCTCCACATCAAGAGAAGTCAGCTGAGGGGGCTAGGGCATCTGTTTTAAATGTCTTCTGGACGCCTACTTAGGGAGGTGTTCCAGGCATGTCCCACCATGAGGAGGCCTCAGGGAAGACCCAGGACATGCTGGAGGGACTATGTCTCTCGGCCGGCCTGGGAACACTTTGAGATCCCCTCGGAGGAGCTGGAGGAAGTGTCTGGGGGGGGGGAAGTCTGGGGTTCTCTCCTAAGACTGCTGCCCCCGTGACCCGGCCCTGCAAAAGCGGAAGAAAATGAATGAATGAATGAATGAATGTCTAGAAATCTGACACAATAAAAATGCTGGGTTGTTGTAACCCAACATTGGCATAAAAAGTATAATTTGAATGTAATTTAACCCATTTTATTTAACCCAATTTTGGGATTTGACCAAATGTTGGGTCATAACAACCTAGCTGTGGTTTGAAATGTATTAATAAAATGCACAAAAAAAAACACACAACTTCATGGTTTGTCTTGCAAAACTTATTAAAAAAACATATTAAAACTTATAAAAACTGTATTAATAATAATAATAATAATAATAATAATAATAATAAAATAATGTATTGATAAAGTACAATTATGAGTGCATATAATACTTAGTATGTGTTGCGATATACACTACCTGCAAAAGTCTTGTCGGCGATCCGAGTCGTAAGAGCAACTATTAATAACTTGACTTCTAGTTGATTTCAGCCTCCACATTAAAGTTCCTAAAAGCAAAGAAGGTCAAGGTGCTCCAGGATTGGCCAGCCCAGTCACCAGATGACTTGATTAATAAGTGATTTGAGTCATTGCAGAGATGTATGGATGCAGTCCTCCAAGCTCATGGGAGTCAGACACAATATTAACTCTTTTTCCACTGCAGCATGACTTTATATTCTATACTATACATTATTTCTGTTAAGTGACAAAACTTTTGTCTAAGCAAAATCAGACCTTACTGTCCTAATTAAATAATTAAAAATCAAGGCATAGAATGCAGACTAATTTAATATGCACTAAAAATAGACAAATCCAATTTAACATATTGCATCGGACATATTATACTCCCAAAAAACTTCATGTTTAATTCTAATATA
Source organism: Danio aesculapii (assembly GCF_903798145.1). Lineage (NCBI taxonomy): Eukaryota > Metazoa > Chordata > Actinopteri > Cypriniformes > Danionidae > Danio > Danio aesculapii. Next base: position 47,817,583 of record NC_079442.1, read on the forward strand.
TATAATATTCATTGCAGCTTCAGGCTTTTGGAGCCAACCGTACCTGTTTTGAGTCATTAATTATGATCCATTACACATTACTGTACAGTACTAAAGCCTTATGACAGTGCAGCAACAACAAAATAATAAGCCGCTGTAACATTATGCAAAGTGGCTCATAGAACCTGTTTACCGTTTCCGCATCTCATTTTGTTTAGTGCTTCTGTTAAGACGTTTTCAAGTTTTTAATTTGTTTTGTAGTCTCCCTATAAGATGGGTTTACCTACATTCAAGGACACCCTTTTTCTAATGATTTACACTGCAGCATCAGCTCTTTCTCTTCAGTGTCTGAAACAGCAAGAATCTGGTCTTTCTGAACCCCTCCCCCTCTGCTCTGATTGGTCCAAACTGACCCAGTCTGCTATGATTAGTCAACTACGCACAGTGTAGAATTACTGACTCATTTCATCAGTTCAGAATCGTTTCTTTCTTTCGTCTGCCTGTAAAACCTTGACATGAACGTCTGAAGAATATCTATATTTAAAGATCCCCTATTATGGGTTTTTGAAAATGTCCTTCCATGCAGTGTGTAACACAGCTCTAAATGAAGTGAAATATCCAGCTAAGGCTTAAATCTGAAAGTACATCGTGTTTAAAACTATTGATTCATCTATAAAAGAGTCGACTGAGAGTCGAAAAGACTCGAAAAGAAAGAGTCGAAAGAGTGGTTTAAATGAATCATCAGGGTAACAAATCTTTAGCTGTAACGGCATGACATCGATACGGAACTCAAGCCCTGCCCATTTGTTGCATGTGCAGACCTGGGAAAATTGAAACCGCCACCCGCTGTAGAAAGAAAAAGAGGAAGACAAACACTGTAGCAGATCCTGATGTGGTTTCTGGCTGTTTTCTTAATGAATCAAGCTCAGACTGGGGTTATGAATATCAGAAGAATATACTTTATTGGAATATTTCCCAAAAAAACAGAGACAGCCTGGAGCAGACCCATCTCAGTCTCTCCCCAGGACAAATCCAGTGTCCCTCAAATTTGCTATCCCCTTTATCCTTGCTTCCTCCCACCTTTGTGTTTTCACAGCTGTTTACTGGTTCAACAGGCCTCTCCCAGCTCTTACTCCTTTACGACCCCTATTTAAAGACCCCTCTTCTTGTTGGCCCTTATAATGTACAGATCTAATATAATCATCACCGTTTTTCCACATACAGTTCACATTTGGTAATCCTGACTAGTATCTATGTTTCAAACATCTAAACTGGACTCTTCTCTCCCATACAGTATGTGTCTTTTCAAATATACATGACAGTTTCAACATGTGTTGTATACATTTCATGCCTTTCTGATACAGATGGTTCTCAATGTATCCCCAAGTCCTCTCTCATGCTCTTTTATGACCCCTTTGCCTTAACCTATCACCTGTTTTCAAAGATATGTAATGGCAGATTCGTAGGGCCCTCCACTTACACAATTAAAATGTGTCTTCATTTAGGTTTAGTAAATAAAAGTCTTCTTCAATCCCGGTTGAATCATGTCGTGTAGACGCTGTGCTCTGAAGTGTGAGGGAAAGTTAGTGTTATTTTCCCTGATGAGGCTGTGAAGAGTTAGTGGTTGAAGTTTATTTTTGCATTATAGCCCCAGACTTGTCCTGTGTTTCAGTCATTTTTCTGATGAGTGCTTCTACAACCTACACGCATACAATGGGGGATTCATCGGCCGTTTGTTAAAGGATCACAAAAGACTATTGATGTATGAGATTTAGTCAGAGCTTGACAGGAACTTTCACAGTACACAGTTCAGGAAACAGTTTTTTCCTCCATTTCACAAGTGTTAGTAACTTAAGTGCGATTAAAATGGCTGCCTCCTTGTTTTCTCTAGCTTGCAAAATGTGTATTTAATTGTGTTTTGTTACTTGAAACTGATCCTTGCGGTTTGTATTATATCTGGTTAACTCTTTATATTCTCATATCACATTTAAAGCCTAGTTGAAAATGCGATACGTGTCGCTATCTTTACAAATTTAAATGCGTTTGTGAGCTTGCGATCCTCTGCCATTTGTCTATGCTATGGGCACCATCAGCTGTTCCTGCACATGCGGTGGTCAAGTTTCAATATAGTTCAGCTTTTGCCACTGTGTGATTAATATTGAATGCGTGTCATGGTTAAGAATCATGGTTAAGAGCATGGTTAAAAGCAATATGCAAGTGTTTAACTGCACTTCTGCATTGGGCTCACACATACACTCTGCACTCTGACTACTTTAAAATTGTTGATGAGCCGTGGTGGGCGAATCACTCTGCCTCGCGCTGAACGCAGTCGACCAATCACAACCATCAGCCCAATTGGACCCATGGGCAGATAAGCATCAGGGGGGTGACAGATAAGTGCTAAGGGGGTTGGGGGGGTTAGGAATAAATGAATCGCTGAACGAATAATATGGGAGTCGTTGGGATAATTAGGTAAAAAAATAAATGCATATTATGAGACAATGAAAGTGTTTTTTGACCTTACATGCATATCAGCCTGTCGGTGGAGACCCCCAAATCCAAAATATTACTTTTTTTAATGCATAATATTGGGCTTTTTAAAGGAACACTCTACTGCTTTTAAAAATACGCTTATTTTACAACTCCCCTAGAGTTAAACAGATGAGTTTTACCATTTTTTTAATACATTCAGCTAATCTCTGGAAACACTTTTAGCTTAGCTTAGCATAAATCATTGAATCGGATTAGACCATTAGCATCTCACTCTAAAATGACCAAATAGTTTAGATAATAAGATAGACTCTTCTGTAAATACATCATGTTCTAAGACTGTCGGAAGATGGGGCGCTACAGTATCGCAGTGGGTAGCACGATTGCCTCACAGCAAGACGGTCGCTGGTTCGAGCAAACAAAGTTGGCATTTCTGTGTGGAGTTTGCATGTTCTCCCAGTGTTCGCGTGGATTTCCTCCGAGTGCTCCGGTTTCCCCCAAACACATGCGTTATAGGTGAATTGGATAAGCTAAATTGGCCGTAGTGTTTGTGTGTGAATGCAAGAGTGCATGGGTGTTTCCCAGAGTTGGGTTGCAGCTGGAAGGGCATCCGCTGCATAAAACATATGCTGGATAAGCTGGTGGTTCATTTCTCTGTGGCGACCCCTGATGAATAAAGCCGAAAAGAGAAAATGAATGAATGAACAAGATGCTAATGGTCTAATCCGATTTAATGATTTATGCTAAGCTAAGCTAAAAATGCTCCTGAGATCGGCTGAATGTGTCTTAAAAGTAGTAAAACTCAACTGTTTAACTGAGCTTATTTTCAAAAAAAAAAAAAAAGTGGAGTGTTCCTTTAAGAATATCTTCACCCGAGGCAAACGTCACTTGTTTTGTACTGCATGTGTTTGTCATTGTTTTTATCAGATGATGACATCACAAGAGACTGTGAGATGACAACTGTTTTGCAAAAGAAAATCTTTCAACCTTTTCCGTGAGAGGGGAACAGTGGATAGCAGACTCACTTATTAATCCTTCATAACACAAAAATGTCAACATAAATGTCATATCTTGAAATACGGCCCAAAGTGCAGAACTCGGCTCTTTGCCTCTGCCCTCATACGGCCGGTCAAAAGGGCATCTTTCACAGATGGTTATTATCTCTTCTATGAGGGGGAGAAAAAAAAACTCAGCGAAAAGGTGAAGGAAGTTTCAGGTGGGAACAGAAGACGAACATGCTGAGAATCAAAGGCGGACGCTCAGAACAGCAGATATTAGATCAGAGCTGGGGCGGCACTTGTGCTGACAGCCAGAAACGACACCATTTCCATATGGATAAAGCGGAATATAAGACACAATTATTATCGTGTGATATTGTTTTTTAGGAGATTACACAGATTAAACTATATTGTAATATTCATGATGCAAATTACTGGGGGATTTGGGGAGAATTAACACCCCGAATTAACATTTGAAGGCAAACACACAGATATATTTGAAGGCATCAAAACAAGATATATGGGGGGGTCATAAATCATTGAATCAGACTAGACCATTAGCATCTTACTCAAAAATGACCAAATAGTTTAGATAATGTTTCTATTTAAAGATAGACTCCTCTGTAAATACATCATGTAATACGACCAACAGAAAGTAAAAAAATTGTATATTGTTGAACAAGATGCTAATGGTCTAATCCGATTTAATTATCTATGCTAAGCTAAGCTAAAAGTACTCCCGCCAAGCCCAGAAATCGGCTGAATGCCTAATTAATAGTGCCCTTAAAATAGTGCCCTAGAAATAGTTGTCTCTTTCTTTCTCTGTTTTCTCTTTTTTTCTGTATCTTAATAATAAAAATAATATTATTAATTAAAATAATAGATAATATAAATATATATATTTAACCACCTCAATAATAGTTCATACCATTGTGACAGCAGTCTGAAATGGGCAGATTTAAACAATGTAAGTTATCACAGGACACTTTTCTTGTAAAATAGGTGTTCATATTTACATATAGCCTAAAAGTAAAGTACAATTTGGCACAAAGTTTGTATAGTTGGCTCACAGTAACCTCAGCTAATCAGAGGTTACTGAAGGTCGTAATACACCAAATATCCATCAAAACAAAGAAAACTTAAGTTTTATTAATATATAATTAGATATATTGAATTTAAATAAAACACATTTGATTCACTGAATCATGTACTGTATTGCACAAGCTAACATTACCGAAACTGCTCGGACCCCCCCCCCCCCCCCACCACCACACTAATTGACAATATGTAATTCACACCCTAATTTCGTGTTTCACTTTGCATGTGAAAATAACTAATATCAATAAGGCATTTATTACTTCACAATAAACTGGCAACTACTATAGTTTTTTAAATAATGCTGTATTCTGTGTATACCGCATGTAAATAAGTGACTGTGGCTTACTCGTGTACAGCGAGTGTGGGAATGTGGGAAACACTCGGTTCACTAAAAATAAAAGTTAGCATTTTTATATTTTATATTTAAGATTTTACCGTTTATTTCGGTGGTTTTTATTTTCGAACTGTAAAAAGATGTAAATTCAGGAAGGATTAAAATAATGAATGTCCACACAAAAATAGGAATAGTACAGCAGACACAATGTCAGCATGACATCAGATTGATGCTGTACACTAACGTTGTGGGACGTTGCATTTTGTTTAGAAATAAAAAAAAAATCAGGTTGATGTCAGAACTCAACGTCATGCTGACGTCAATGTCCAACGTCGGACAGACGTTGCATTTTGGTTACTTTCCAACGCAACCTAAAAACAACAAAATATCAACAACTAATGATGTTATAACTTGATATATGGACGTTAGCAGCATGAGGTCTGTCAGGTTTTGGATTTTGGTTGCCATTGTCAGTATTTGATGTCAGTAAGACGTTGGTTTAAGACAGGGGCCACCAATCTCGGTCCAGGAGGGCCGTTGTCCCTGCAGGGTTTAGCTCCAACTTGCCTCAACACAGCTGCCTGGGTGTTTCAAATATACCTAGTAAGACCTTGATTAGCTTGTTCAGGTGTGTTTGATTAGGGTTGGAGTTAAAATCTGCAGGACACCGGCCATCCAGGAACAAGTTTGGTGACCCCTGGTTTAAGATGTTGGCTTGACTTTGGATATTGGTCACTTTCGAACACAAGCTAAAATCAACAAATATCAACGTCATGTATATCATAACATTGTCCTTAGACCCTGGCAACCTAAATCAAACCTAATATTAACATCTTGACGTTGGGTTGTTTTTACGGTAATATTAAATCGTTTATCGTTGAACATTTACTTGTTTACCATTTTAGATGAACTGTTTTGTATTACCGAATTGAAACTGCAAATATGAGTATAAAACAACTCTGTGTACAATATCCCACACTAAGTTAAACAGTCACTCTTTAATCGTTAATAGTCTTTATTTAGTTTAGGAGCCATATTTGAGAAGGCTCGACCTCCTTTAGTGGAGTTTGCTTTTCTGTGTAATACCAGAAGCCCTGAGTTGTGAGATCTTAAAGAGCGGGTTGGATTGTAGCGAGACAGGATATTGGTTAAACAGGAACAAGATTTTTTAAAAACTTTATAGGCAAGAAGCAATATTTTATAATCAATATGGAACTTAACACAATCTTTCACATTTGGTTTCATATTTTGCGGCCTTGACAAATCTGAGCTCAGTTTGAGCCAGTATTGAAAGTCTTTCCTGAAAGGCACGCGTCAGATAATAACCAGAATCTCTTCGCAGGGTGAAGTTTCATAAACTAATTTCGAGAGGAGCACGTGATATGATTGAGCACGTCTGGCCACTCATCTATAATCAGTAATAATCCAATCAGAGTGATCCTAGTTTACTATTAATGGATCATTTTCTCCCTACTGTTTCTATCTTCGTTTGGAAGAATCCCCCCTTCCACCCCATCTCCTCCTTTTCCTCCTTTTTCTAAAGGGGGAGCTCTCGAGGCCTACCTGATCTCGGATCTCCTGATATGCTTATCGACCGGGCAGGAGCCCTGGGCTCAAATATCTCCGAGCTCAGGGTTCTCTCCCGGGACAGCATGCCAAACCTGCTTTATACGCCAAGCATATCTAAGTGGGAACTCTTGAAATCTAGATAATGAACAGAAGAGACTATTACGATGACCATAAATGTGTTTTGACTCACGAAGCACTTGTCATTCCTATAACAATAAAATGCACCATATACAGCTGCCGAGAAAACATCTGCACCAGTTATTAATGCACCTTTACTGTTTAGTCACCAAAGGCAGAAAAATTGCACGTCAAAGTTAAAATGCAAATCTGGTCACCATAACGAGGCCTGGAGTCTCATGAATATTATAATGCCGTGTCACTGCTTCTCAGGTCATTAAAGTAAAGGTGAACACAGGCCTGTGGAAACAGTTCATCAAAGCAAAGACGTCGTTTTTTCTTTTTTCCGTGGCAGATTTTCAGTGTTAATAAACTCACAAAGCCGCATTGATAGTTTAAAGGTATTGTTTGTATGTAAGGCAAACTGTCTGCCGTTTGTCATCAAACCCTTAAGCTGCGAAACACAGAGGGACCGGAAGCTGTAATTAAACTTAAATACAGGCCTGATGTGAAGCTCTTCTAAAGCCATCGGCTGTGTTATGTTTTTTTGTGACCCGCAGGAGCTTTTATTGCTCAGGGATTACAATCTCAGGAGACTGGAGGAGCTGTTTCATTAAACTGTCATTCTCCTAAACATCCACGGGACAAATAACAGCGGCTGTCGAACAGCATAGAGGAAAGAGCTGTAAAACAAGTGCGGACAGCAGCTCAGATCAGCTCACATTTGACGAAGCTGAGGAGAAGGCTTTGAGTTCACACTGAGGTCTCTGGGTTTTTGACAAAGAGCAGTTTGTTTGAGGGGTAAATAAGATGTTTTGTTATATGGAGGCACATATAATATGTGGAGACTTTATTAAATGAATTAATTTGTAATGATGAAAAATGTCATTTATATGGGGATGTAAAAAAAGTTATTATTGTTATTATTATTATTATTATTATTATTATTATTATTATTATTATTTATTTTTATTATAAACATTGTTTATTACTATTATTATTATTATTATTATTATTATTATATTTATATTATTATTATTATTTATTTTTATTATAAATATTGTTTATTATTATTATTATTATTATTATTTATTATTATTATTATTTATATTATTATTATTATTATTTATTTTTATTATAAACATTGTTTATTACTATTATTATTATTATTATTATTATTATTATATTTATATTATTATTATTATTTATTTTTATTATAAATATTGTTTATTATTATTATTATTATTATTATTTATTATTATTATTATTTATATTATTATTATTATTATTTATTTTTATTATAAACATTGTTTATTATTATTATTATTATTATTATTATTATTATTATTATTATTATTATATTATTTATATTATTATTATTATTTATTATAAATATTGTTTATTATTATTATTATTATTGTTGTTGTTGTTGTTGTTGTTATCATCGTTATTATTATAAATATTGTTTTATTATTATTGTTGTTGTTGTTATAATACATATTGTTTTATTATTATTGTCATCATCATCATTAATATGAATATTTTTTATTATTTATTATTATTATTATTATCATTATTATTATTATTATTATTATCATTATTATTATTATAATTATAGTTTTATTATTATTGTTATTAATATTACTATAGTTGTTGTTATTGTTATTACTACACACACACACGCACACACACACACACACACACACACACACACACACACACACACACACACACACACACTACCTGACAAAAGTCTTGTTGCCTATTTAGGTTTTAGGAACAACAAATAATTATTTGACTTCTGGTTGATAATTTGGTATCA
>NC_079442.1:47830989-47878489 GCF_903798145.1 Danio aesculapii
TGCATTTTGGTTCTTTTCATCTGGTTCGGACTAAACCAGCAGTGTGGTGTGAGAATGACCTTAAGATGGCAGAAAATGCTACAATGTATCATTTATTGCCTATGGTCCGGACCAAATGAAGCGAACTACAGACGTGAAAGCACCCTTACAACATCGATGCTGTAAAAGGTCCTATTCATCCATCCATCACTCGTCCCATCCGTCCATCCATCCATCCATCCATCCATCGTCTCATCTATCCATACATCATTCTATTCATCCATCCATCATCCTATTGATCCATCCATCACTCTTCCCATCCACCCATCGTTCTATTCATCCATCCATCATCCTATTCATCCATGCATTACTCATCCCATCTATCCATTGGTCTAGTCATCTATCCATAATCCTATTCATCCATCCATCACTCGTCCTATCAATCCATCGATCTATTCATCCATCCATTGTCTAATTCAGTGTTTCCCAACCCTGTTCCTGAAGGCACACCAACAGTACACAGTTTCAAGCTCTCCCTAATCCAACACACCTGAATCAACTCACCAGAACATTAGAAGAGACTCAAAACCTGAAGTGAATGGGTGAGATAAGGGAGACATCCAAAATCTGTTCTGTTGGTGTGCCTCCAGGAACAGGGTTGGGAAACACTGGTCTAATTCATCTATCCATCACTCATCCCATCTATCATCTATCAATCTATTCATCCATCCATCATCCTATTCATCCATCCATCACTCGTCCCATCCATACATTGTTCCATCAATCTATCCATCATATCATTCCATCCATCGTTCTATTCATCCATCCATTGTCCAATTCATCCATCCATCACTCATCCCATCTATCATCTATCATTCTATTCATCCATCCATCATCCTATTCATCCATCCATCACTCGTCCCATCCATACATTGTTCCATCCATCTATCCATCATATCGTTCCATCCATCGTTCTATTCATCCATCCATTGTCCAATTCATCCATCCATCACTCATCCCATCTATCATCTATCATTCTATTCATCCATCCATCATCCTATTCATCCATCCATCACTCGTCCCATCCATCCATCTATCCATCATTACATTGCTCCATCCATCGTTCTATTTATCCATCCATTGTCCTATTCATCCATCCATCACTCGTCCCATCCATCCATTGTTCCATCCATCTATCCATCATATCGTTCCATCCATCGTTCTATTCATCCATCCATTGTTCAATTCATCCATCCATCACTCATCCCATCTATCATCTATTATTCTATTCATCCATCCATCGTCCTATTCATCCATCCATCACTCGTCCCATCCATACATTGTTCCATCCATCTATCCATCATATCGTTCCATCCATCGTTCTATTCATCCATCCATTGTCCAATTCATCCATCCATCACTCATCCCATCTATCATCTATCATTCTATTCATCCATCTATCATCCTATTCATCCATCCATCACTCATCCCATCCATACATTGTTCCATCCATCTATCCATCATATCGTTCCATCCATCGTTCTATTCATCCATCCATTGTCCAATTCATCCATCCATCACTCATCCCATCTATCATCTATCATCCTATTCATCCATCCATCACTCGTCCCATCCATCCATTGTTCCATCCATCTATCCATCATTACATTGCTCCATCCATCGTTCTATTTATCCATCCATCGTCCTATTCATCCATCCATCACTCGTCCCATCCATCCATTGTTCCATCCATCTATCCATCATATCGTTCCATCCATCGTTCTATTCATCCATCCATTGTTCAATTCATCCATCCATCACTCATCCCATCTATCATCTATCATCCTATTCATCCATCCATCACTCATCCCATCCATACATTGTTCCATACATCTATCCATCATTACATCGCTCCATCCATCGTTCTATTTATCCATCCATCGTACTATTCATTCATCCATAACTCGTCCCATCCATCCATTGTTCCATCCATCTATCCATCAATACATCGTTCCATTCATCGTCCTATTTATCCATCTATTGTCCTATTCATCCATCCATCACTCGTCCCATCCATCCATTGTTCCATCCATCACTCGTCCCGTCCATCCATTGTTCTATTCATCCATCCATTGTTCTATTCATCCATCCCTCGTCACATCCTTACATTAATCGCTCCATCCATCCGTCCCATCCATCCATCTTCCCCTTCATCCATCTTCCCATCTATCCATACATCATTCCATCTATCCATAGTTAAATTCATCTGTTCTATGCGGATGTTCGTTTGTCTATCCATCCATCATTCCATCCATCCATTGTGCCATCCATCTAGCCATCATTACATCGTTCCATCCATCCAGCCATCATTTCATCGTTCCATCCATTCATCTATCCGTCCATCCATCCATAGTTCCACCTGTCCATCGTTCCATTCATTGTACCATCCATCTGTCCATTCATTGTTCTGTCCATCCCTCCTTCCATCTATTCATCCATCCATCATTCCATTTATCCATAGTTCCGTCCATCCATTGTTCCGTGCATCGTACCGTCCGTCCATCCATCTATTGTCCCATCCATCATTCCATGTATCCATCCGTCCATCCATCCATTCATCCATCCATTCGTCCATCCATTCATTGTTTTGTCCATTGTGATTTCCATCCATTCGTTCATCCGTCCATCCATTTTATTCATTGTACTTTCTATTTATCATCCTTCTGTTTTGTCCATTGTTTTTTCCATCCATCCGTCTGTCTGTCCATCAGTCTGTCCATTGTTTTATCCATCTGTCTGTCTGTCTTTCTGTCTGTCTGTCTACCCATCCATCCATTGTTCTACCCATTCATCCATCATTTCATGCATCCATTGTTCCATTATACTTTGCTTTGTCCATTGTGCTTTTCATCTGTTCATCCGTCCATCTATTATTTTGTTCATTGTTCTCTCCATTAGTCCATCCATTGTTCCATCCATCCATATGTTCTCTATATACGATTCTGCTTGATGATGTCAGCAAAAAAGTCATGAATATTCAATATATCTCAATAAGGACATTATTTTAATGCTTGCACGGATTCTCCATCAACCCACATCTCCCACAGAACACACATGGGCATTTATATGTGCAGTTGTTGTGTTGTCTTGGGGGTCAGCCAGCTCTTGTGGTCTCCAGACAGAAGATTCCCCTTGACTGAAGGACGTAAGATTCGCTCTGTGCCTTCAGAATGGAGGAGAGTGGCATGAATCAGGCTGTGTGGGCAGAATAACAGCGACTGACCGAACAAACAACACCCACTCACAGCACTTTCACTTCTCCGTCCTCCTGCAAACACACAGCCTCATTTTATTTCCGTAACTCACACATAAATAAAGAGCAAGAGAAAAATATGCATGACTTAAGCTGTGGGGAAAGCCATCTTCTTTTGTCCATCACTGAAAATAGCACAAGGACTGGTGGTGTTTGCCAACATTAGGTCTGATTCACTGCTCAAAGAAGCTTTAGTGCTCAAGTGTTGCTCTTTTAAAGCGCAATGTTTACTTAAAGCATTAAAATGAACATACAGTACATGAGAGAGTATTGACATGCATATATATATATATATATATATATATATATATATATATATATATATATATATATATATATATATATGCACAGTTGAAGTCAGAATTATTAACCCCCCTGTTTATTTTTTTCCCAATTTCTGTTTAATGGAGAGATTTTTTTCAACACATTTCTAAACATAATAGTTTTAATAACTCTTTTCTAATAACTGATTTATTTTATCTTTGCCATGATGACAGTAAATAATATTTGACTAGATATTTTTCAAGACACTTCTATACAGCTTAAAGTGACATTTAAAGGCTTAACTAGGTTAATTAGGTTAACTAGGCAGGTAAGGTAATAATAATAGTAATTAATAATAATAATAATAATAGGTTAATAATAAATAAAATTGTAATAAACAGGAAATATCGAGAGAAAAAAAATCTAAAATTATTTAGTTTGTGATGTATATATGGCCCAAAAAAGTAAATTGAATGCAAACTGAAAGTTGGGTCCTTTTGTAATAGACATTAGCCCCATTCACACAGTGATACCAGTAAATATACAGAAAATTTCCGGAATTACTTTACCGGTAAATTCAAAAAAGTGCTGTTCACACAGGCAAGGATGTTCCAAAATTTTTCCAGAAAGGGCCGTTCACACATTAATTCCAAAATACCGGTAAATTCTGACAGTATTAACCAGAAATTAGCTCTAAACTGTGCTTGTATATGTAAACATAGAAGTGGTCAGGCTTTTGTTGATGGTTCCACATTTATTTAAAGCTTTATCATTCATGCAGCGTCTTTTGTCCCAGAGACATCCAAAGGCAGAAGCACAAACCGCAGCTAAATGTTTACACATTTAATGACAATACAAATTCTGTGGATGGATAAGTATTGTGAGTAACTTCAATGAAAACATGGAGGAACACTTTCGCATGTTGAGATGTTCATAATATGTGTGTGTGCTAGCGCTCATCGGCTGATTCACGTGCACACGCGTCAAGCAACTGAAGCAGAGCTTGAAGATAAACAAACAGCGGTTTATCATAAGAAGTTTATTGATAATCTTTTTACACAGTTGGGATTAAGAAGGAACATAGAAACGTTATCTGACTAACATCTACCAGCTAAATGTCTCTGGAAGAAAATTCAATGGCTTTTATTTTTTTATTAACAGCACAGATGTGAATGTGTCTGGGTGTTCTGATTGGCTGGGGTAGACGTCTCACGTCAGCGTGTTCTAATCGTGAACGCGCTCTTTCTGGTAATTTTTCTTCTGCGATCACCATAGATATGTATACTAGCTATAGCATACGGACCCTGAGCATGCATCAATAGCGCCGACACATTTGTCCAGTGCTCCGAGCACAAATCTAATTCAACCACACTAGTCAAGACAGTGTGACAACGTGAAGATGCTGGACTTTAGCGCTGTGTATGGGTGTAGTAACTAGCAAACTAAGAAAAAAAGCACAGAACATTTCATATGTAAGATTTCGTTTTTTTTACGTTTTTGTATGTTACGAACTTTTGTGCTCAACAAGCAACGTTATTGATGATACAGTCACTTACTGCATTCACCATATGGCACAGTAACACTAACTTGCACTAAATACCGGCCTTATGCTAACGTTAGTTTTGTTGAATAATATCAGCAAACAATGTAAATGAAATGTGACAACAAGACGCTGCAGTGCTAGAAACTTATGTTATTGTTAGCTAAGTGAACGAGTCGTTCATAATGGAGATTCATTCACAAACGAATCGCTCTCTCCGTCAGAATGAGAAGTGAAAGCAGGCAAGGGGATGTGTTTCTGGACACGGATTAGATCAAATTTAAGAGGGAGTGAGGATAGTACATTTCCATACACATAAACACATGTTTTTGTCAGTAATGCCAGTGCGATCACTTATCCATCAATGTAGAAAAGTCATGTAAAGGTATAATTTTCGTATTATATACATTTTTTTTTTTGCATAATGACCACCAGGAAAACTCCCGATCATAGATATATGTATATATGTGTGTGTATCTCTGGCTCTGGATGGCCACAGTCCTCCACTGCAGCTTGGGCCCGCATTCATTTCAAAGGAGCGCTACCCTGTACTAAAATGGCGGCTCTATTGATGTATTCTCTCCAATAGACAACAACAGGGTAGGCGACATCTAATGTATATATCTATGTGCGTTCACACGCAGCATTCCGGCAAATTACCTGTAATGTTACAACTTCTCTTTACGGAAGATTGCTAGAATGAAGATTGCCTGTTCACACATGATCTCTTTCTGGAAAATTTCCAGTAACTTACTAGAAAGTTCTATATGTGTGAAAGGGGCTATCGATCCTGGAATTCATACCTGACAACCAAAGAACCGCTGTGCTTGAGGGTGTTCAATCCTTCACATTATTAATTGAGTCCTTAGAAGTGTTGTTTGGTGTGCAGAAAACCAGTCAGTACTTTAACATGTGTATGTGTATTACAAAACATCTGAGAAGATATGGTAAATCTTTTCCATTTCCAGCAATTGGCTTTGACTGGACAAGGAAAAAATGGGAAACATTCAATTTCTTCTGTGCGGGTTGTGAGTTTCCCTGAGTTGGAAAATTTACTAGACCTGGCAACCCTGCTTAGATTTTAAAGACCCAAGACACATCTGCGTTAGACTGCTTTGACTTGGACCAGTAAACACACATGCACACACAGAAAGAGAGAGAACACTACAGAAAACTGATGGCTATTTTTTCCACCACTCACATGCTTTTCAGGAAAAAAAATAAATAAATTTGCATGAGTTATGCAAATCCCCTGTCAATCAAATATGTCACTGTCATCTTGTGTTAAGACACAGTAGGATTCGACCACAGAAGCCATGATGAAACTGTGCCTACATTTACAGTACATTGATTTATTTAGCAGACACTTTTATACTCAGCGACTAACAAATAAGGGTAAAAGGAGCAAGTTGAATTGCATTTAAAAGCACACACAAATAAAGAGACAAATTTGAGAATAAATGATAATAATTAGTAATAAATTGTCAAAACTAAATTGCTGTGGGGTATTATAAATAAATAAATAAAATGAAATAAAGAACTATTAAAATACAATAAAAACAAACATTAAATTAAATTAAATACTAATAACTGAAATACAATTAAATTAAATATTAAATATAAATAAAATACTTTTAAATAAAATGAAAATACAAATTAAATTAAATACAATTAAATTAAATATTAAATATAAATAAAATAAAATTGTAATATTAAACACTAATAAAATACAATAAAAACTAAAATTTAATTAAATACTAATAAATTTAATTATACAATAAAATACAATACAACTAAATAAAATAAAATAATTTAGAGTTCAATTAAATAAAATTTAAATCAATTAAATGAAAAATAAATAAATAAAATAAAATAAAACAAAATAAAACAGTTGAATATGCTGAAATGAGGAATAAAGGGCTGCTGGTGAATATGCGTGAGGGCAGATGATTTGGCCTCAGGATGAACTCTGTTTGTACTCAAAGTACTTTATAAAATAAATAAATAAAATAAAATAATATAAAATAAAATGTAATTAAAATAAATTAAATTAAAAACTTTTGAAATACAATAAAGACCTAAATAAAACTAAATCAAATACTAAAATTAAATACAATTAAATTAAATATTAAATATAAATAAAATATGATTAAACTATTAAATAAAATACATTTAAATAAAATAAAAGCAAAATTAAATGAAATACAATTAAATGCGATATAAATTAAATTAATTATATTAATAATTATAATTATACAATAATATTAAACACTATTAAAATACAGTAAAAAATAAAATAAATAAAATACTAATGAATTAAATACAAATAAATGAAATATTAAATATAAATAAAACAAAATAATATTAAACACTATTAAATAAAATACAACACAACTATATAAAATAAGATTAAATACAATTAAATTAAATTAAAATACAAATTAAATTAAATACAATTAAATGCAATATAAATTAAATAATATTAAACACTATTAAAATACAGTAAATACTAAAATAAATAAAATACCAATAAATGAAATACAAATAAATGAAATATTAAATATAAATAAAACAAAAATAATATTAAACACTTTTAAAATAATACAACACAACTATATTAAATTAAATTAAATTCAATTCAATTAAAATACAACACAATAAAATAAAATAAAATAGTAATATTAAACACTTAATAAAATACTATAAAAAACTAATTAAATTAAACACTAATAAACGAAATATAATATAAATATAAATGAAATAAAATACTGTTAAACACAAACAAATGAAATACAACTAAATGAAATACAATTAAATAAAATAAAACAAAAAATGTAGTTGAATATGCTGAAATGAGGAATAAAGGGCTGCTGGTGAATATGCGTGAGGGCAGATGATTTGGCCTCTGGATGAACTCTGTTTGTACTCAAAGAACTTTATTAACATCTGAGCAGTTTTCATTTCCTTTGCAGAATAAAATATGACTGACCTGCAGAGCTGAGGTCAAATAACCTGCCTAAAACAAATCAGTTCTCATCCTCCTCAAACTGGGCTAGTTTACATTCAGAATAATCAGTTCGATCTCTCCGAGTCTTTCTTCTCTTTGTTTTGATGTACAGTGCTCAGCATAATTGAGTACACTCCATTTTGAAAATGAACATGTGTATCCATTTCTCAGTGAATATAGGCAATGTAGTGCATTTAAACAAAACAGATTTATTAAACAGATATTTTTATTAAAGTAATATTTTAATCCTCAAACATATTTAGAAATTGAAAGATAAAACTATTAAATTCAAGCAAAATATTGCAAAAATAAATGACAACCTACAAAGTTTCAACAAAATTTGTCAATGCTTTTGCTTCTCTTGATTTTTCCTCTTATTTTAATGAAGTGTGGTTTACTTATAAACTAATTTCGAGAGGATCACGTGCTTATGATCAACACGGCTGGCTCCTCATTAGCTCCGTAATCTGACCCATTAGATGATTACGGAAGCATTATAAATAACCAGAGTTTTTCACTCCAGTTATCTTCGTCTTGGAGCTCCCCCCGCTTCCACCCCTACTTCCTCCCCCTTTTTCCGATAGGGCGACACGGTGGCCCAGTGGCTAGCACTGTTGCCTCACAGCAAGAACAACGCTGGTCCAACCTCCTATCAGGCTGGTTGGTGTTTCTGTGTGGAGTTTTCATGTTCTCCCCGTGTTCGCGTGGGTTTCCCCCGGGTTCCCCGGTTTCCTCCCACCGTCCAAAAACATAAACCATAGCCAATCGACTAAACCAAATTATCACCGAAAACAACACTAGTTTACATTTCTCACGCGGCGACAAGCAGGGGAGTTCTCGAGACCTACCTGAGCTCGAACTCCGCTCTCGCCCTTCTAACGGGAGGGAGCCCCGGGCTCGAGGATATCACGAGCTCAGGGCTCTCTCCCGGGACAGCATGCCAAATACGCTTTATTGATTATCAGCTAAGTGTGAACTCTTGAAACATGTATTGGCTGAAAATGTGTATGTGGTTGAAAACATGTTACAGTGCTGTTAAATGTGCATTGTGATGCTTTCAGACTATGATGCTGATGATCTGAAACCTTGTAACATTCAAAATGCATATGGATCAAATGTGAATACATATGTTTTCATGCTTTTCCTCTGTTTTAGGCAGTGTTTTAATTACTTATTAAAATCAAAATATTTCTGTGTGACTACTAGACGTAAGACGATAACCGTTTTCAAGGTATACCGCGGTTTGAAAAGCTCAAGGTTTTAAAACCGTTATATGTGTACGATTTTTTTATTTACTTTATTTTTATTTTTTAGGACAACAGTATCTCCAGCAGAAAAGATCTGTAAAGATGCCGTTTTAAATTGTAAATAAATCTGTGTT
This sequence comes from Danio aesculapii, assembly GCF_903798145.1. Classification (NCBI taxonomy): domain Eukaryota; kingdom Metazoa; phylum Chordata; class Actinopteri; order Cypriniformes; family Danionidae; genus Danio; species Danio aesculapii. Next base: position 47,840,474 of record NC_079442.1, read on the forward strand.
TTTGAAGCTAATGAGGACTGCAGAAGTCAATGATTCATTTGAATTATTTAGCCTGACATTTTTACTGCTCCAAAATATTATAAATGTTTCTCAAAATAAAATATATTGTGTTCAAACAGGAAACATTTTGAGTTTTTTTTCACCCAGACATTTCAAAAGAATATATTTTAGAGCAGTAATCACAATACCGGGATACTGTGATATTTTTATCCAAGGTTATTATGTCGTCAGAATCTTATACCGGCCCATGCCGAATGACTACAAGGGCTAATGCTTTACATGTTTTTACACATCAACATGCATGGAATGTAGTTTTTCATTAAAAATGAAATGTGAAACACTGTTGTTTGCATTGGTTTATTATACCACTAATTAGCTCTGAACCAACTATATTTAAGTTGAAATGATTAATAATGCATGACTAGAATAGTTCGTAATGGATTTATGAAGGATATGAATAACCAGCCTGATCTCACGAGAAAACGTAAGTATTTTACGTTTTGTCAGTTTAGTGGCTAATTCGTACGAGTTCAGTTGTACGAAATTGTACGATTTTAAAAAGGAGGCGTGGCACCTAACCCCACCCCTAAACCCAACCGGCATTGGTGGATGAGCAAATCGTACTAAATTGTACGACTTAGATCGTACAAATTCGTACGAACTAGCCACTAAATTAAAAAGTTACGAATTGCCGTGAGATCGTGTTGGAATAACTACTGATAAAACATGAAAAAAGCATGTAACTCTTGAGCCAGTGTTAAATTGTTAATACTTTTGAAAATGTTCATTTAACTCTGGCCGGTGTGGATTATATATAAAATGAACTCTGTCAGAGTTGAATTGACACTGTTGATTTTGCTGTGCAAATATAATATTGTAGCTAGTGCTTAATTTGTGAATTGCGAGGTCCTGGAACATTTCTGATCCGGCATGAGTGAAAGGTGTTGCGGACAAAAGTAAACGGGGTGTCATGGACAAAAGTAAAGAGCGGGGGATGGGTGGTGGGGGGTTGTAGCGAAAGAAAGTGAAGTTTGGGGTTGGGGTGGGGTAGTGGTGGGGGGATGTGTGTGAGAAGGGGGATCGGTAAAATGAGGTACTGGATCAGATTTCAGGGGTACTGGATCCGGCCTGCTCTTGAACAAATTCCTTATAAAAATATTAATTTAAAAGTTTGATTTGTGAGGGATGTACTTATGCTGAGCACTGTTTGAATGTGTGCAATTTTAATGCTTTTATAATGTACTATTAACTGCACTGTAAAAATGGTGTAAAGTAGATTTATTTCACTCAGAAATTGCAGTTGAAATGAGAACTAATAGGCCACTTAGATTTTTTTTTCTTTTTAAAATATTTCCTAAATGATGTTTAACAGAGCAAGGACATTTTCACAGTAGGTCTGATAATATTTTTTCTTCTGGAGAAAGTCTTATTTGTTTTATTTTGGCTAGAATAAAAGCAGTTTTTAATTTTTTATGAACCATTTTGGTCAAAATTATTAATTCCTTTAAGCTATATATTTTTTCAATAGTCTACAGAACAAACCATCATTATACAATAACTTGCCTAATTACTCTAACCTGCCTAGTTAACCTAATTAACCTAGTTAAGCCTTTAAATGTCACTTTATGCTGTATAGAAGTGTCTTGAAAAATATCTAGTAAAATATTATTTACTGTCATCATGACAAAGATAAAATAAATCAGTTATTAGAGATGAGTTATTAAAAATATTATGTTTAGAAATGTGTTGAAAAAAAATATCTCCATTAAACAGAAATTGGGAAAAAACAAGAAAAATTTGTAAATATATTTATTTATTTATTGTTTTTATTATTCTTTTTTCAGTAAATTAAATGGAACAATAAAAAAAAATATATATATATATATATATATATATATATATCAGCTTGTTGTCAAAAGAAATTGACTAACTACAAAACCAATAATAGAAAAAACTAAACCTGAAGTTTAAAATAATGTAACATTTAAAACTCCATTGACATCATAATTAAAAAAATCTGCACCTTTAAATTAATATAACACAATCAACAACCTTTGTGTGTGTGTGTGCGCGTGTGTGCGTGTGTGCGTGCATGTATTTATGATTCCAATTATCAATCCAGTATTCATCACATTACTGTGCAATTATTTAAAGATAAACTTTGGATGAAGAGTGAAAAAACAACAACAACTTAATTTCTGTTTGGATTAGAATAATGTCTTCAGTATGATGTCATGGCATTTGCTCAGAAATTAAATGTTTTTTATTTGTTTTTTTTGGTAATATAATCCAGTGTCCCTGGATGCGGATGGCAATCTTTCAGCGGTATGAGCACATCCCCCTGTGGCATCCCTATGAGCTTCACTGCTGGATTTACAGAGCAGCAGTCTGGACTCTGGATAAACACACTCAAGAAATGCTGTACAAACTATTTCACTCAGAAATTGCCAGCAAAATAAACAATGATAAAATGGCAAGTAACAAACAGAACCCAAATTTATGCGAAACAAAAATAGTATTTTATTTTTACTAAAGCAAACCTCAAACAGATGTTTAACTTTATTTATTTATTTTTGTTTGTTTTTATTTATTTGATTATTTGTATTTATTTATTTGTATGTATTTATTTATATTTTAATTGATTTATTTATTTGTATTTATTTATATTTTCTATGCTTAATTTTTTCTTTATTTGAATATACGTATATATATTTATATATATATATATATATATATATATATATATATATATATATATATATATATATATATATATATATATATATATATATATATATATTTATTTTATTTTTTTTTTTTCATTTGTGGATTTATTTATTTGTATTATTTATTCATGTATTTATTTATTTATTTGTAATATTTATTTATTTATTTATTTATAAAAATAATCAAAAGTTGTCAACATGAAAAAGTTTTACAATATACAGAGGCATTTATCAAATAGTAAAAAAATTGCAATGTTATAATAGTATCCTGCGATCACTATTATTGTCTTTTCACATTCATTTGTAGAAAGTGGCACTAACTACAATGTAATAAAAATGATTCATTGTATATACAAACAATGGATTTGGGCTGAATTTAAACAAACTAAGATGAACATTATTACATTTAATTTGTTTGTTTAAATTCAGCCCATAAAGTTGTTTGCAACCACTTACCTTAAACAAATTTAGTTAATTCAATGAATACTTTTTTCAGTTTAACCTACCTAGTTATTTGGTCATACGTGGAAGAAAAGGCACAGTAAAAAAAGACAGAATAGAGAAAACAAATATTTTTGTGCTGCCTCAGTCTCCGTGAACTTTCTTCTGAAAAGGAATTTGTAGACATGAGTTCTGTATATTTCCCAGTCTGTCTGGCATCCTGCAGTCTGTGTTGCAAGACCCATACAAAAGCCTTTTCACACATGTTCAAAGTCCACAATTGTTTAAAAGTCTACACTCTCAGAAATAAAGGTATATGTGAGCTGTCACCTTTTCAAAAAATACTAATTTGTACCTAATATCCATATTATTACCTCAAGGACACATATTGGTACCTAAAGAGTACAAAAGTGTTACTCTTAAAAAATTGAAGGTACTAATATATACGTTTGAGGTACCAATACGGACCCTTTAAGTACAAATGTCTAGGGTACCACACCAGTGACAGCTCACGTACCTTTATTTCTGAGAGTCTATGGTTTGTTGTTTGTCGGACAAGAGTGGTAAAGAGCAACGGGGACACACAATATCAGTATTTGTCTGGTCAGAGAAAGGTCAGTTACTTATATAATAATTATATATATATATATATATATATATATATATATATATATATATATATATATATATATATATATATATTATTTATTTTATTATTTATTTATTTATTTATTTATTTATTTTATTTTATTTAATTTTTTTACAATTGTAGAGTCATATTTTTAGGAACTTAATTTTTGGATACAGTACACACACACATTCTGTTTTAATGCTTTTAAAATGAAAAAGCAAGTAAAGCATCCCAAAAAAAATCCCAGAGAATGAGGTAACTGAAACACTAAATAGATTTATAAAATAAATAAATTAATAAATAAATAAATAAAATGTCAGTCACATGTTGTCTATTGACATGGCCAAGCTAACTAGACTGAAATTTATTTATTTATTTATTTTTGGAGTTCTTTCTTTGGGATTTCTCAGTCTCAGCATGAACAAAATGTTTGCCTTTTTCGAAATAAATTGATTTTAGAGTGCGGACATTTTATTACTTTATCCTTTTAAAACTGATACGTGAAAAACCATTTTAAGCTTTAATAATTTATTATTACTGAACTTTTTTCTCCCCTAGAATATTTTGGTCTTTTTTTTTTCTTTTTTTTTTTTTTACAAAAAGTAATGCTTCATTCATACATAACTCAGAATTTTCTGAAAACATCTAGTCTGTTTTCAAAAGGTGACTATTAGCTTGGCATTTCTTCTTCTCATTTATTTTAGATTTCTTTTTTTGTGGGGGGTTAATATTGATTATTAAAACTGATATTCAGCAAAAGAGAGGGTGTGTTTTGCATTTTCAATGAAAATGAAAAGAGGCAGTTACGTTATAGGCTCCGTTTTGTTATATGCATATGAAGGTGACGGTTATATAAATATGCAGCTACACAACGCCTCAACATTTCTGCTGTTGTTAAGTTGCTAATATCAAACTGAAAATAGGCAGGTCCTTATATCAAGTTTTCATTATATTGTTAGGAAAGTGAAACAACGTAGCCAGGATGATGTGAATAAGGTTATAAAGCACACTGTTCTCTTTGAAGATTTACCCGACGCGTCCTCGGGAGTGTGTTTTCTATATCAAACTTGCGAAGTCTGAACTTACAAGGAGAGGACGCAAGACTGAACTGTGTGTAGGCTACTTAATATTGAGGAAAAATCCACAATCAGATAGGGGAATGTCTGCAGCCCTGCCTCCGTTTTCAGATGTCTCCGTTTTCCCCCATCCACACTGACACGGAGCACCAGCGTTTTAAAATGAAAACGGCCTCGTCCGCTACACCCCTCGCCCCTGTTCACTTTCATCCACGACCACACCACATCACAACCCAACCCCTATCTCTAATGGCAGATGGCTGCTTCTCACTCAGGGCTGTCCATGCTAATGAGGGAGAGATGATCATAACTGAGACTTTCCCCCATTGATGTACAAGGGGAGAATGTCAATCTTCCTGTGTTTCTGCAGTGTGTCTGTTTTTATCAAGTATGATCATAAAAAGCAGAACTGATTAACCCTCTACAGCACAGCATTGCCGTCAGGCAACAGAACATTTTATTAAGGCTTGTGCTAAGCACAGATATCTTAAAATGATTACGACCAATTAAAATGTTAGAAAAAGTATCAATAAAACATCTAATAAGGTGTGGGAGTCACTATCTAGCACCGTTTAAGGGTGGAACTTCATTTTCTGACTGATGGTAACAGGAGCACATGGTATGAGAAGTTAAGATTTGCTTAATTAACCTCATTTAAAGTAACATACACTGTACAAAAAATGTGTGTTTTGGTGAAGTTGTAGAGAAGCCTTTTGTCAGGTTTTATGAAGTTTTTATTTTATTTTACATGTTCGGAATTTCAATTTTTCTTTTCGTTGCCTCAGGGTAACGTTGTGCGATAAGTGGTACTTTTCAAGATGTGTTTACTGACATTACATGTGGGCATTTTCACATATTATCATTATTCTATAGTGTATTATTTTTCATTTAATTGTACTTTTTGAACATATTTTGACAGAAAAATGGATGTAAGATTGTTTTATGGAAGTAAAGAGGAGGATCCCACAGTTAGGCAAATCCCATCTGAGGACAATGAGATGGACTGCAGCGACAGTGAGGAGAACAAGCTTTGAGCTGAAGTGCAAAAAATATCTTCAGAAGTTCAAAAAGTAGCACTGACTATCATTTATAAGTGATCAGTTTACACAGCAGGCAGCACACAAAATAGAGGTTACATTTATAGACCAGTAACAAACCACTATATACAGTGCTCGGCATATACTGTATGAGTACACCCCTCACAAATCTCACATTTAAATTGATAATAGATCTAGGGCTAATCTAACAAAATAATTTATGATAACAGTCCAAAATTAGTAAACCTAAATTGATATGTTAGAGAAAAATATTGAACAACAAATTTAAAAGAGCAAAATTTAACAGAAACAAAAAAATATATAAAATTTAGTTGACATTTTGTAGTTTGTAAGCTTTTTTTTCAATATTTCGCATTAATTTAAATGTATTATCTTCTATTTCTAAAGATAATATAATAATAAAATATTATTTTAATAAATATATCAGTTTAATAAATCTGTTTTGTTTAAATGCACCAAAAAATATGACTTATATTCACAGATAAATGGATACAAATATTCATTTTCAAAGTGGGGTGTACCAACACAATCGCACGGTAATTCGTAACTTTTGGATTTAGTGTCTAATTCGTACGATCTAATTCGTACAATTTAGTACGATTTGCTCATCCCCAATGACGGTTGGGTTTAGGGGCGGGGTTAGGTGCCACGCCTCCTTTTTAAAATCGTACAATTTCGTACGACTGAACTCGTACGAATATGAACGAATTAGACACTAAACTGACAAAACGTAAAATACTTACGTTTTCTCGTGAGATCAGGCTGGGTGTACTCAGTTATGCTGAGCACTGGATACGTGTTGTGTTCTTCCCTATTTCCTTAATGCTTCTGTTACAATTTGAATAAGATTTGTAAATTATTATTGCTCTCTGATCACTGACAATATGTGAAGAATTCCCTCTGTGATTTCGTAACATTGTTGCATAACGTTGCCTTAAAGCAACAAAAATTTTTTTTGGGGGGGGGGGGGGGGGGGGGATTGGGGTGGGGGGTCAAACCAAAAACAACTTTTAACAATAGGCAACTTTTAACTTGCCTATAGCACTTATTCACTATTGCTCTTATAGTTGTGTAACTTGCTTCCTTGTCCTCATTTGTAAGTCGCTTTGGATAAAAGCGTCTGCTAAATGACTAAATGTAAATGTAAACAATAAAATGTTCCCAAAAGAACCAAATAATTATATGGAATCATTTTTGTCATGTACCATTAAAATATGTGCAGTAGAGGATTTCAATTTTTACCATTAGAGTCTGGCTATAATCACACACTGTTGCTATACCACTGTGTTTAAACCCCATATAAAAGTGAGTTTTTGCATAATTGGTCTTCTTTAAGACTGGTTTTGTGGTCCAGGAAGGGGCGATTTTAGGATTTTCATTTTAGGTGGGCTCAGGTCCTGAGGTTAAAAAAAAATATAAAAAAAAAAAAATAAAAAAATAAAAAAAAATATATATATATATATGTTTTTTTATTTATTTTTTTATTTTTTTATTTTATATATACATTTTATTACACATATTACACATTTTTATGCAAATATATTACACTTATAAGTAGTAATTTATTAGGAAGAAATTAATAAATTTCAAATATTTAATATGGTAGAATTGTATGCTAAACTAGCAGTATTCCTCTGTACTGCAAAAACAGGGATAGCCGTTTGAGTTCTGAATGTAAAAAACACTTTCTATATTCAAGTACAGTTTTTGTTTTCATGTATTAAATAAATAAAACTGCCACTTTTCTTATTAAACAGCAAATGTCAATATATGTTTTTAAACCTACAGGATAATTCACATATTTCATGATCTGAATCATAATAATAAATACAAATTTTTAATACAAGACAATACATGATGTTTCTATCTCTGTCAGTGACTCTGACAGTTAAAATGAGTACATTCTCTAAGTGGTTCTGTCACTGTTGTCAATCCTTTCTGTGCAAGACTGTGTGGTATAGTTAATGCCACATGCACTAACACAAACGTGTTTTATATTAGTCGTTAATTTTGAAATTAAAATAGCGAACTGTTCAATAAGAGCTACTTTATCGAGGAAACGGCTGTGATTATGAGGTGAGCCCTGATGAAACAGTAGATGGGAAACCCGATTGCTCCTCCATGACATTGGGGTACAAGTAATACAAGTGTATCTATAGCAAAGAACTGGTTCGCTGATCAAATGAAAAACAAAAGACGGGAACTCTTCCGCAGTTTTCATATCAAATTTAAAGGGAACCAAGACGATAATTTAGTGTACAGTTTATGAGCTACAGCCCCCCTAAAATAGGTCTAGCAACGCCCATGTAGCCAGGGTCTCAGATATGGTTAGATTAACAAAGAGCTCATTCAAAACCAACGTGTTGTGTGTTATCTGGCATGTTTTCTAGGTAGGCAGCTCACTGTAGAAACAGACCCAACATGTGTCCCTCTCACTGTCGGGAATGAATGCGGCTTGACTTATTGATTTATTTTTCTCGATGGCAAACAACGATTCTATGCATTGGGAATAACAGTACCACTTCACTAATGCTGCACTTCATTGGTCAGTGTGTTATTTTCCAGCCAGGTCACTCAATGATTCTCCTTTGACCTGCAAATCTTTATCCGTCTGCATGTTTCTGCATTCATGACTTTTCTTTTTCTACCAATGGTCATAATCTGGGTCTGTCATTCAGATGAACACTGGACAGCTTATGCACAGCTATAAATAAGTGTGAGCAGTAAATAACCTCATCTATTGACTCAGATCGCATCTTCTTAAGCCTGTGATTGGAAGTGATGTAATTAAGAGATTGTGGGGAGTGGATTTTGAAGTGTGTCTGAAAGGACATTGTGCATCAGTGTCAAAGATGAGGCTGAACGCAGATTACGGTTGAGTTGATTTTTGAAACAACTGTTAGTTAACTGCGAGTGATTTTCACAAAAAGTCATTAAGTAAAGACTCTACCATTTTTAGTGTTATTATGATATGTAGTCGGGGACTCCAGGTTTCTGCAAGTCTAATCAGATAAAGTCCATGGGATAAAAAAAAAGAGAAATATGTTGTGAATTTTCAGATGGAAAAAAGCTGAAATTTTAAGCAAATAATGCTGGGATGAATCACTGAATAAATAAATAAATAAATAAATAAATAAATAAATAAATAAATAAATAAATAAATAAATAAATAAATTAAAAAAAAAAAAAGTATTTATCGTTTGTTTGTTTGATTATTTTATTTATTTATTTATTAATTAATTTATTTATTATTATTTTTAATTCATTTTTATTTATTTATTTATTTATTTATTTATTTATTTATTTATTATTATTATTTTTAATTAATTAATTAATTAATTAATTTGTTTATTTATTTATTTATTTATTCATTTATTCGTTTATTTATTCATTTATTTATTTACTCATATGTTCATTATTGGTTTATTCTTAAAAAAGATCCCTTTCAAATAAAAATTCAACTTTTTTTACTGGTATGACATGCAGAATACTGTTTTAGTCCTTTTAAAAATGCTAGGAAAATTGTAAACATTTTTCTAAAACAAATAGTAACCCTTAAATTAATTTTATTTTACTGAAAGTGATTTTTACAAAGCAAATGCCAAACATTTTTTTTTATGTTAGTCAATCTCTCTATTATTCATATAAGATTGTCTGTACTGTACATCCAGAGCAAAAAAATAATAATAATAATAATAATTTAAGCAAATAACTCTATTAGTTTTGAGAAAAGCTGTCATAAATTTAGACATGTTGGGTCGTAGATGTAAAATAAATATTTCTGCAAAATCTTGGATAGACGGCTTAGTTTGGTATTTCAATTACAGCAAGCTAAATGTTAGCAAAACTTAGTTTAAAATGGGTTTGAAAACATTTGCTTGTGATTTAGTGAAATAGCACACTTTTATATCAGAGAATATATAGGCAAAATTTAACAACAACAATAATAATAATAATAATAATAATAATAATAATAATAATAATAATAATAATAATAATAATACATATTGTTTTGTTTCTTACATATAATTATCTTTGGATTAAAAATTCAACTTTTTTACTGGTTTGACATGCAGAATACAGTGTTTTAGTCATTTTAATAACATTTTTGTCCATGCAAAATGAAGTAAATTAGTTTTATTTATAGCACACTTTCAAATATTACCCCTTAAAAGGAATATTTAACTAAACCAGGCTCATTATTGATACATACCTCTATATACATTTCTGGAGATTACGAAATACATCCCAGGAGGTACGTTTTTTAGCAGTTTTTGTTTTTGCAAATCAGCCAGAAATAAAATGAATGAATAATATAATATAATATAATATAATATAATATAATATAATATAATATAGTATAATATAATATAATATAATATAATATAATATAATATAATATAATATAATATAATATAATAAACTATTCATTCATTCATTTTCGGCTCAGTCCCTGTATTAATCTGGGCTCGCCAATGTGTAATAAATCGCCAACTTATCCAGCATATGTTTTACGCAGCGGATGTCCTTTCAGCTGCAACCAAACACTGGGAAACACCCATACACTCTTGCATTCACACACACACTACGGCCAATTTAGCTTATTCAATTCACCTATAGCACATGTGTTTGGACTGTGGGGGAAACCGGAGCACCCGGAGGAAACCCACGCAAACACAGAGAGAACATGCAAACTCCACAAAGAAGTGCCAACTGACCCAGCCAGGGCTCGAACCAGTAACCTTCTTGCTGTGAAGCGATCATGCTACCCACTGCGCCAACGTGACACCTAATAAAATATAATATATATAAAAAAGTCGTCTATAAGTCTGAAATTTCATTCATAAGGGTCTTAAAAAGTCTTAAATTTGATTTTGTGAAACCTGCAGAATCCCTGAATAAAAAGAACTCTCCTCTCTCCAATCAACATCATAACGGATTAACTTCGGCAGCATTTTTTTTGAAACAGGCAGTTTCATGAGCCTTTATATGTGAAATTTACAGTCCTTGCTAAATCTGTTTGGTCTCTTAAATTCAATTTCCAACTCTTTAATGTGAAATATCTGAACCCCCCCCCCCCCCCCCCCCCCTTCATGATGGTCATCTGCTTTGCTGCATCCTAAAACAAGCACTTTGTTCCTGCAAAGTACAGTTAACGATGCAATTCACACAAATTGCTTTTTAATGAAGACTCATGACATCTGTAATTGCTTTTAACGGCTATTATCTGAATGTAACCTGGAATGAAGAGGCTACTTTCTTGAAATCTTAAAGAGAGAAAAAAAAAAACTGAAAATGTCAAGGCTATATAAATCATGTCATGATTGCAGTTAAATGACACCAGCTTTTATACTTGTGGTCAAAAAAGAACATGGAAAAATGTTTTGACACTTCATCCCTGTTTAAAGCGCTTGCTTGAGTTTTGGAGATAAACAGGCGAACGCAGCAGGAATATGATAATTTTTTTGTGCATATTTAATGGGTCCTTCAGCTGGCGGTTAATAAAAATTAATGACAGACTTAACTCGAGAAAGGAAGATCCAGGATTCACCACTAAGCAGAGAGGTCAATTCTTTCTCCAAACGCAAGCAATTTTTTTGCAGTAATGGATGGGTCAGTTCAAGGACAGATGACGCGTTAGTGATCAGAACTGAACCTTAATACATGCATGACATGGGGGAATTGGTACAGTTGTTATTGAACTGAAGACATTGTGACAAATACATTATTAACATGTGTTTATCTGTTTAGAAACTTAAGATATTTAGTTCCACACATTATTTTTTTAAATATTAAGCCTTGGCTTTATATATATATATATATATATATATATATATATATATATATATATATATATATATATATATATATATATATATATATATATATATATATATACAAATAATGGTGTTTATGTTTGTGATTATGTTGTATGATGATCTATTGAGTAAAATGGATGGATGGATGGAATGGTGGATGAATTAATGTCTAAACACACAGAGAATAAAGGAAAATTTGATGAAGGTAAGGGGAAATTGGGAGATAGAATGATGGATGAATGGGTGGAATGCTGGATAGATACATTGATAAACGAACAGAGAATGATGGATGGTTGGATGAAGGTATGGAAAAATGGAGAGATAAAATGATGGATGGGTGGATAGAAAAACAGAAAGATACATTTGATAGAAATATGGATAGTTTGCTGGAACGATGGGTCGTGAAATGGATTATTGCACATAAAATGATGGATGTTTGGATGAAGGAAAAATGAAGATAAAATAATGGATGGGTGGATGGATGGAGCAACAGACAGGTAAATGGATAGACGGATTAATGGATGGAATGATAAGTAGATAAATGGATAAACATACAGAATGGTGGATGGTTGGATGAATGTATGGATGGGTGAAACAATGAGTAGAGAAATGGATAGAATGATGGATGGAACAACAGACAGGTAAATTGATTGAGGGATTAGATGGAACGATTAGTATATAAATGGATAAACAGAATGATGGATGGATGGATGGATGCATTGATTAGATAAATGGATTAGTAGAATGATGGATGGTTGGATGAAGTTATGGAAAAGTGGAGAGAAAAAGATGGATGGGTGGAACAACAGACAGATACAGAAATATGGATAGTTTGCTGTAACGATGGGTTGTTAAATGGATCATTGCACATAAAATGATGGATGCTTGGATGAAGGTACGGAAAATGAAGATATAAAATAATGGATGGGTGGATGGAGCAACAGACAGGTAAATGGATAGAGGGATTGATGGATGGAGCGATAAGTAGATAAATGGACAAACAGAATGGTGGATGTTTGGATGAATGTAGGGAAAATGAAGATATAGAATGATGGATGGATGGATGGATGGAACAACAGACAGGTAAATTGATAGAGGGATTGGATGGAGCAATAAGTATATAAATGGATAAACAAAATGATGGATGAATGGATGGATGGCTGGATGGACCAGTTGGTAAATAATGAACAGAATGATGGATGGATGGATGTATGGATGGATGCATTGATTAGATAAATGGATTAACAGAATGATGGATGGTTGGATAATGGTAGGAAAATAATAGATAGAATTATGGATGGTTGGATGAAGGTATGGAAAAATGGAGAGAAAATGATGGATGGGTGGAACAACAGACAGATACATTTGATAGAGATATGGATAATTTGCTGGAACGATGGGTTGTTAAATGGATAATTGCACATAGCATGAGGGATGTTTGGATGAAGGTAAGAAAAAAGGAAGATAAAATAATGGATGGATGGATGGATGGAGCAACAGACAAGTAAATGGATAGAGGGATTGATGAATGAAATGATAAGTAGATAAATGGATAAACAAACAGGATGGTGGATGGTTGGATGAAGGTAGGGAGAATTTGTTGAATGGATGGATGGATGGATGGATGGAACAACAGACAGATAAATGGATTGGGATTGACGGATAGAATAAGTTGATAAATGGATAAACGTTGTGGATGGCTGGATGAAGGTAGGGATAATTTGATGGATGGATGGATGAATGCATGGAGCAATAGACAAATAAATGGGTAGAGGGATTGATGGATGGAATAATAAGTAAGATAAATGGATAAACAAACTGGATGGTGGATGGTTGGATGAAGGTAGGGAGGATTTGATGATTGGATGGAGCAACAGACAGATAGATGGATAAATGGATTAATGGATGTATGGAATGCTAAGTAGATAAATAGATACATGAGAAGACAATGATGGATAGTTGGATGAAGTTAGGGGAAATGGAAATATATAATGGGTGGATGGATGGTTGAATGAAGGTACAGATACATTTATAGAGGGATTGATGGATGTAATGATAGGTAAATAAATGGATAAACAAACACAATGGTGGGTGGTTGGATAAATGTACAGTATGGATTTTTGGATGGGTGGAACGATTGGCAGATAAATGGATAAATCAACAGAATGATGGATGATTGGATGAAGGTATGGAAAATGGATGGATAAATTAATGGAGGGATGGATGGAAATATTTGGTAGATAAATTGATGAACAGAATGGTGGATGGTTGAATAAAGGTAGGGAAAATGGAGAAATAGAGAGATTGATGGATGGATAGAGCAACATACAGATAAATGGATGGAGAGATGGATGAATGTATCAATGGATGCATTGAACGATAAGTAGATAAATAGATAAATAATGGATAGTTGAACGAGGTCAGGGAAAATGGAGTAATATAATGGGTGAAGGCATGGTTGGATGAAGGTGGGGAAATAGAGAGAGGGCGATACATGAACAGATCAATAGGCATACATAGACGATGGCTGGATGGATGGATAGATAGATAGATAGATGGATAAAGGTAGGGGAAATGGAGAGATTGAGTGATGATTGAATGGAGCAACAGACAGAACTTGTGAGAGATATGGATGAATAGATTGATGGATGTACAGAATGATAGGTTGATAAATAGATAAATGAAAGAAGAATAATGGATAGTTGGATGAAGTTGGAAATGGAGAGATAGGATGATCGATAAATGGAACAACAGACATATTAATAGATAAAGGGATAGATGGATGTATAAGTAGATAAATGGATGAACAGAGAAAGGTGGATGGTTGGAAAAAAGTTGGAAAGATGTAAACAGAATGATGGATGGATGGATGATGGAACAACAGACAGATTAATTGATCTAGGGATTGGTGGATGGAATGATAAGTATAAATGGATGAACAAACTGAGAAATATGAATGGTTGGGACCATGAAGGTAGAGAAAATGGAAACATAGAATGATGGATGGATGGACGGATGGATGAATGATGGAACAACAGACAGATGAATTGATAGAGAGATTAATTGATGGATCAATACGTAGATAAATGGATAAACAAAATTCTGGATGGATGGAACAATTAGTAGATAAATGGATGAACAGAGTTGTGGATGGTTGGATAAAGGTAGGGAAAACTGAGAGATTGAATGATGGATGGATGGAGCAATAAACAGATAAGTGGATAGAGATATGGATGAATAGTTAAATGAATGATGGATAGTTGGAAGAAGTTAGGGCTAATGGAATGATATAAACGGTGAATGGATGGTTGGATGAAGGTAGGGAAATAGAGAGATAGGGTGATAGATAAATGTAACAACAAACACATCAATAGATAAATGGATGGATGGATAGATGGAAGGATAAGTAGATAAATGGATTAATAAATAGATAATGGTGGATGGTTGGATGAATGCAGGGAAAATGGAGATATAGAATGATGAATGGATGGATGGAACAACAGACAGAAATTGATAGAGGGATTGATAGATGGAACAAAAAGTAGATAAATGGATAAACAATGGTAGATGGTTGGATGAATGTGTGGATGGATGAATGGATGGGTGGAATGGTTGGTAGATAAATGGATAAATTAACAGAATGATGGCTGGTTGGATGAAGGTAGGGAAGATGGATAGATGGAAATATTTGGTAGATAAATGGATGAACAAAATGATGGATGGTTGGATAAAGGTAGGGAAAATGGAGAGAATGATGGATGGATGAAGCAACAGACAGATAAATGGATAGCAACATGGATCGATGAATGTATATAGTGATAACGATATATAGATCATGAAAAGTCAATGATGGATGGTTGGATGAATCTAGGGGAAACGGAGAGATAGAATGGGTGGATGAATGGTTAGATGAAGGTAGGAAAACTAGTGATAGACAAATAGAACAACAGACAGATAATTGAATGGTTGGATGGATAGATGGAACGAAAAGTAGATAAATGGATTAAACAGAGAATTCTGGATGGTTGAATGAATGTAGGGAAAATGGAGATATAGTATGATGAAATGATGGATGGATCGAACAACAGACAGATAAATTGATAGAGTTATTGATGGATGGAGCGATAAGTAGATAAATGAATAAACAAACAGAATTCTGGATGGATGGTTGGATGGATGGACCAATTGGTAGATAAATATATCAATGAACAGTGATGGATGGAACGATTGGTAGATAAATGGATGAACAGAATGATGGATGGTTGGATAAAGGTAGGGAAAATGAAGAGATAGAATGATGAATGGAATAGTGGTTTAAATGAATACAGCCGTCCTTACGGCAGCTGTTGACATATCTCACACCAGACTCCTGTGTGTGTGTGTGCTGCTGATGTAAAAGAGCGAAGCATTATTGGGCCAAAGCACTGAGCAGCAAGGAAGGAGGAGACTCAGAATATTTATAAACGTAAAACATCCCTCAAACCCCCCCCTGGATTTCCAGCTATGACTTTGGATGTTTGCAGCTGTCTTGAATGATCAACTCTGCTGATAGCATGCAGTAAAAATGTGGATTTTATTACTGTTCAAATATTTTCCCAAAAACTGAAATACCTTCCACCATTGACTCATGCTATTGGTTAAGTCAGCATTTGGTGGCACAAGAGTTTAGTATTTGCAAACATTACACAGAAAAAAAACACACTCACCTGCCACTTTATTAGGTACACCTGTCCAACTGCACTTTAATGCAAATTTCTAATCAGCCAATCAAATGGCAGCAACTCAATGTATTTAGGCATGTGGACATGGTCAAGACGATCTGCTGCATTTCAAACTGAGCATCAGAATGGGGAGGAAGGTGATTTAAGTGACTTTGAACATGGCATGGTTGTTGGTGCCAGACGGGCTGGTCTGAGTATTTCAGAAACTGCTGATCTACTGGGATTTTCACGCACAACCATCTCTAGGGTTTACAGAGAATGGTCTGAAAAAAGAGAATATCTAGTGAGCGGCAGTTCTGTGGGTGCAAATGCCTTGTTGATGCCCAGAGGTCAGAGGAGAATGGTCAGACTGGCTCCAGCTGATAGAAGACAACAGTAACTCAAACAACAACTCGTTACAACCGAGGTCTGCAAAAAAGCATCTCTGAACGCACAACACGTCCAACCTTGAGGCAGATGGGCTACAGCAGCAGAAGACCACATCGGGTGCCATTCCTGTCAGATAAGAACAGGAAACTAAGGCTACAATTCGCACAGGCTCACCAAAACTAGACAATAGAAGATTGAAAAAAAACGTTGCCTGGTCTGATGAGTCTCGATTTCTGCTGCGACATTCAGATGGTAGGGTCAGAATTTGGCATCAACAACATGAAAGTATGGATCCATCCTGCCTTGTATCAGCGGTTCAGGCTGGTGGTGGTGGTGGTGTAATGGTGTGGGGGATATTTTCTCTGCACACTTTGGATTCATTAGTACCAATTGAACATCATGTATACATCACAGCCTACCTGAGTATTGTTGCTGCCCATGTCCATGACCACAGTGTACCCATCTTCTGCCATGTCATAAAGTGTGAATCATTTCAAACTGGTTTCTTGAACACGATAATGAGTTCACAGTACTCAAATGGCCTCCACAGTCACCAGAACTCAATCCAATAGAGCACTTTTGGGATGTGGTGGAACGAGAGATTCATAGCCGACAAATCTGCAACAACTGTGTGAGGCTATCATGTCAATATGGATAAAATCTCTGAGGAATATTTCCAGTTCCTTGTTGAATCTCTGCCATGAAGGATTAAGGCAGTTCTGAAGGCCAAAGGGGGTCCAACCCGGTACTAGTAAGGTGTACCTAATGAAGTGGCCGGTGAGTATATATATAAAAAAATATGGTGTACGGTTGTTTACAGCACTCTGTTTCAGGGACAGGGGGTTTAGAAAGTTCAGTTTAATTGATGTCATTTCCAGTTGAATTCACAATTTACATCTGGCAGAGTTATTCTGACATTTTAAAATAATACCTATTATGAGATGTGACATATCGGAGCCAACTGATATTTCGCAAGCATCCACTGTAAAGTCAGAGATTAATTTTTTAAGAAAACTGTCAAGATATCAGCCGTATCAGATTGAAATATGTAGGATGTGAAGAAAGGGAGGATATGGGTCAGAGCGTGCTGTTAAAAATATTGTGTGACAGATGATGGTCACACACTTTCACCCAACAGGAGGTTCCCAGACTCGCTGCAGGAAGGCATGATGGGACGCTTGCAGGAAATAACAGGCCAAATGAGGGCTAATAATTGGAGAGAAGCCCTGCTGTTAATGCTGTGTGATGAGAGCGGTGAGGAAACTGTCCAAGCATTACTGAAAACAGACGGCGATAGATAGATAGATAGATAGATAGATAGATAGATAGATAGATAGATAGATAGATAGATAGATAGATGGATAGATGGATAGATGGATAGATGGATAGATTGATAGATGGATAGATAGATGGATAGATAGATAGATAGATAGATAGATAGATAGATAGATAGATAGATAGATAGATAGATAGATAGATAGATAGATAGATAGATAGATAGATAGATGGATGGATGGATGGATGGATGGATGGATAGACCAATGGGTAAAAGATGGAACAATGGATAGACTGATGAATAGATGGAAAGATAGAATGATGATAAAATCTAATGACAAATGGATGGATGGATGGATGAATATAAAATGGGATATAACATATTGATGGATAGAAGGATAGGTAGAATCTTTGTGGACTAATTGGATAATATGATGTGTAAATTGATGGAATGGATAGAAAGTGAGGGATAGAACATGACATAAATGGGTAGAAGATTAAACAATGGATAGATTGATGAATGATGAATAGATAGAAAGATAGAATGATGAATACATTTAATGATGGATGGATGGATGGATGGATGGACAGATGGATGGATAAATATGAAATGGGATACAATGAATGGGTGGATGGACGGACGGATAGAATATTATTGGTTTTATTGAATGGACTGATGTATGAATTAATGGAATAGACAAAGAGACAGAGTGATAGACCATGACATAAATGGGGAAAAGATGGAACAATGAATAGATTGATGAATAGATGGAAAGATAGGATGAACAAATCTACAGACAAACAGAAGGATGAACAGATGGATTGATGAATGCATACATGGATGGACTGATAAATATGAAATGGAACAGATGGATGGATATTATATTAACGAACTAATTAAGTGGAATGATGTATGAATGGAGTGGATAGAAAGACAGCAGGATAGAGTATACGATAAATGGATAAAAGATGTCACAATGAATAGATGGAAAGATAGAATGATGAATAAATCTAATAACAAACAGAAGAATGAACGGATGGATTGATTATGGATGTATGGATGGACGGATGAACAAGAAAAAGGATGGATGGTGAATGCATAATAAGTAGACAAAGATAGAATGATTGATGGTTAAGTGGAATGATGAACAAATCAAAGGAAGGAAGGATGGATGAATAGATGGATTGGGATATGAAATGGGCTATTTATAACGAATAGAAAGACAGAGGGATAGAACATGATAGAAATGGATGAAAGATGAAGCAATGGATAGATCGATGAATGATGAACAGATGGAAAGATAGAATGATGAATTTATCTAATGACACACAGAAGGATGAACAGATGGATTACTGAAATGATATGTGGATGGAATGATAAATATGAAATGGAATGGATCAGATTGATGAGTGATAAATAGGTGGAACGATATAATGTTTAATGGTTAAATGGAATAATGAACAAACCTAAGGATGGATGGATGGATGGATGGATGGATGGATTGATATATGAAATGGACAGAACAAATTGAGAGAGTTGGGTGGGTATATGAAATAGTATTGATCCAATTGATTAATTGGATGGATGGATATTTGGATAAAGGAATTGCTTGGATAAATGGATTGATGACAATCAAAGGTTGAATGGACAGAAAAATTGATGGATGAATGAAAGATAATAAAAAAAACAGAACTTTGGATAGAACAATGGATTAATGCATATGAAATGTCAGACTGATGATTGGATGGATGAATAGATGGATGGATGAGTGGGATATAAAATGGACAGACAAAAGAATTGGATAAATTGGATGGACAGACAGGTGGGTGGATGGATGGGTGTGGGTATATGAAATGGGTGGGTATGTGAAACGCAGTGATTAATTGACTGAATGGATGAATAGATATTTGGATAAATTGATAGTTTGGATAAATGGATGTATCGAACAGAGAGTGATGGATGGATGGATGGATGGATGAGTGGGCAGGTGGGTATGATTATGGATAGATGATGGATAGAACAATGATTGCTGGATGGATGTAATTGTATGAATATTACATTGATGGTATTTACATTGATGAATGGATGGATAGATGTATAGATGTGAAAAATATATATATATAATATATACTTTATTCATTCATTCATTCATTAATTTATTCATTCATTTATTTATTTATTTTGCACAGAGTTTACAGTGTTTACAAACAAATACCAGAAAATGTAAGTTTCTTTTGCACATGATGTAACTAAAACATACATTTTGGATAAAGTCATATGAAGATTTTTATGAAGTTTCATGTCACATGAAAGTTGAATATTTTTTTATTTGTTTAGTAGGTTAAACATTCTTGAAAACTGGATTACTGTCCAGTTGCATTTAGGTCAACATGATTTTTTGGACTGACCCACTAACAACACACCGCTGAGAAACCAAGATGAGGAAAATGTTGATCTGAGGTTGCATCACTAGAATTTACTTCTGGTCTTGTTTAACTTTTAAAAGAAAGCCAAACAACAATAACAAAAGTAAAATGTTTAAGAAGAAAGCCCATTATCTGGCCTTAACAAAGGTCTAAAGGTTTAGATGGGTTTGCTTGCTTAGTGGGGAACAATAGTGCTGTAACTGAACTGAAAAGTTGGGCAACAATGTTGCACTAGTCAGTTTACAGTCCCATGATGCCACAGGAGCAGAGACTAATCCTAATCAGGTCCCTGCAGGACACCACTGCTGTCCATTGTAACTCTGGCCACAGATTCAGGACCAGTGTGTTAGCAGGAAAATAATCTCAACCAGTCATTTTGATTTTTAGCAGCACCACTAGAACTCTTCATTATGATTTTCAAAAATTACATTTCATGCGGTGTGTAATGTTTGCGATTTCTTTAAAGTATGCAAAGTTTTAAAAGTAACTACATAAAAAATGCAAATCCACTTCCAAAGGATGAGGACTCAAACTTCAAATGATAGGTCATATTATTGTGTCTAAAAGTACTTAGGAAGAGCTGGTTTTAACCAACCACAACAGACTAGGCCAGCTGACCGATCAGAGCAGAGTAGCCTAGAGGAGGGGGTTTAGTAAGACCAAGTTCATCAACATCGTTAATTATTTACTTAATTGCTTATTTTTTTGTTTGTTTGTTTGTTTGTTTGAAAATCACGTTATCCATTCTGCTAAACGATCATCTGAATCAAAACTTAGACTCTTTAAAATAACCACAATCCTTTCTTCCCTATTGTGATGAATATCCAATTGAGAAGGTTTGGTAATGCTTTACTTGAAGGGGTGTTCATTAGACTGTTTTGAACCCTTTATAAACATGACATTACAAGTCATGAATATAAATGTGATTTTAAACATATTTATGACAACTGTCACTAAGTGTCATTAGCTCAGTTGTTATTTTAAATGCAAAGGTGACACTGTTTGAGATGTCCTTGTGACAGCTTGACATAAACAAGTACATCATATTATCTTTATCTTTGTCATCACAGCTTGACATTACTTTTTTATAATTATTTTTTAGGGGTTTTTCACGTTTAGTTTGGATAGGATAGTGGAAGTTACAGACAGGAAAGTATTGGGAGCTGAGAGAGGGAAGGGTCGGCAAAGGACCTTGAGCCGGGAATCAAACTCGATGCACTTAACCACTAGGCTATTGGCGCCAACTCAACTTGACATTACTATCATATCATTACTTGTCATAAATTAGACATAAACATGATTGTCATGAGGCATTATAGTAGTGTCATGAATCTTATAACAGTGTCATTACTATTTTTCTTGACCTCAGTTACAGTGATACAAGTTGAATGTGTCATTTAATGTCATGTTGTGATTATAAACCCAGCAGACCAGGGGCACCACTGGCCGACGAGCCCTATGACAACATTTCGAGGGTGTCGCGGATGAAAGTGAAGAGCGGGGTGGGAGAGGGAGTTGAGTCGTGAACGAAAGTGAAGAGTCGTGGACGATTATAGTAATAGTATGTCTGAGGGCCCCAAAACAGCATCAATGCTGCGGCTCTGCACAGTTTAATTCCAACCCTGCTCCAGCACACTTACCTGTAGGTTTCAAGCAAGCCTGAATGACTCAATTAGTTTGATCAGGTGTGTTTAACTGGAGTTGGACTAAACTATGCAGAGCAGTGGTTCTCCAGGAACAGGAATTGACACCTGTGGTCTAAGACAGTGTTGTTTTGTCATCCTATAATGACGTGAACTGATGTTGAAATTTCATTGATTTTTGGTTATGTTGGATAATGACCAAAATCCAACGTGGAGCCAACATCTTTAACCAACGTTTTATTGACGTCAAATACTGACATTTATTCGTCAGGTAGGGCAAACAAAATCCAACGTCTGATAGATGTCATATTGGTAACATCCACACAACCTCAACACAACATCATTAGACGTTGATTCGTTGATAGTAACCAAAATACAACGTCTATCCAACATTTGACATTCACTTTGACCTGTTGTTGGGTTCTGACGTCAACCTGATTTTCATTTTCAAACAAAATGCATCATCTCACAACGTTGGGGTACAACAATGTGACATCATGTTGATGTCCTTTGTCTTTACCCATTCAAGTAAAGTGTTTTACCAAAATATTCTTTAAAAAGAAAAATAAACACTGGTGCTTGACTTTATTTGAAAAGTGATTTGACTGGATTTGTTTGGGTTTTGTTATTGGTGGATCTTGTGCGAGTAACATGTTGATGCCTCCAAGGTTATTATAGTTAACGAAAATGAACGAAAAAACGAAAACTAAAATTTTAAATAATTGTTGTTAACTGAAATAAAAACAAGAGTTTTTTTTTTTAACTAGAACTAACTGAAACTGTAATGTGAACACACAAAACTAACTGAAACAACCTAAAATTATAGCAAAAAACTCCTCCGTTTACGTCCTTGTAAATGTGTTTAATACATAAGCTTACTGTAAGCCTTTTAGAAGTAAATCTATTTACTTCACGCTCATAGACTGTAAAATATATGGACGTAGTATCCGTGACGTCACCCATAGGTTTCTGAACACTGCAAAAGAAGCTACAAGTAGGCGCGGCCAACCGTCGCCATTTTGTTCATGCGTCATCGCACCCACGGCGGGATACCAAACAAGGGCAAAGAGGCGGAGAGTGAGCGGAGCTACAGACACCTGCCGGCACTTTGCTTAGACCTGGCAGACAGACTTTACTTTGGGAGAAACGCTTGATACTTTATTACCCGCGACTTGTTTGTGTTCTGACCACATGTGCTTGGCTGTACACTATATCAATAAAGTGTTTAGACTTTCAAAAACACTGCTGTAATACACAGAGCCACTAAGCATTGTTCTTATGACGTTTTTCTACAGGAGGAAAACGCAAATTACTTCCAAACACTTCAGATATAGTGTGTGTTAGTAAATGCTATTGATGAAATCCAGCATAACACTGTATGATAACGCTTCAGATGACTGATCTAGAGCCTACAGCTAATCAATCTGTCACATTCTGGAGTTCTTTACGGGTCTAAAGAAAAATATTAATGATAAATGATCTTAAATAAAACAAATACATTTATAGAGATGGTATACAAGTATATAACTTTACTCACATGGGAAATGGAGGCCACGCGGATGGTTTGTAAGCACAATTAAATGCACACAGCATCCCATATCATCTGATAATTGTAAGAAATAAGTCCAAGAAGCAGCTGACTGTGTAAAGCCACATAAAACAAAACAAAAATATGATGAATATGCCGAGATCTGTGACTAATCTGCCGGATTTAATATAAACTTTTGTTATATAAACTTAATATAACCTAATATAAAGGAAATGGATGAGCTATATAAAAATATTCAACCCCCCTCACAGTTGTCATGGAGGGTGATAATAGCTATATGAACCCAAATCGTGCTTTGTACAAGGCTGTAAACACCTTTTTTTCTGCTGTAAAGTTGGCCATTCTAACAGTGGGCTCAATTGCAATTTGCTCTATTATGGAGCCAGGACTAGCGGAATTTTGATGAATTGCAGTTTCAGTTACTTCCGCATTGGCTTCCCGAGGGAGAGCGGGAGGTTGCCGCTTGTTCGCGCTGCAGGTGTTTGACCCGTACGGCACCTCAGAGTCTGTAGTCCTGCTGCCATTGGCCAGATCGAGCTGATTCTTCTCCAGTCATCCTCGTGGGACATGACATCAGCAAGGTGACAGCATTAAATACAGAGGCTTAAAGCTGTTACTTTAACACATTTGTGTCCGATAATTAATTATTTATTTCTGTATCGCGATCGCGAATGAATCTTTTTAACCAGATCTTCTAAGTGAACCGGTTGAACTAGTTCACCACAAATCGATCTGAATCATTTGAAACGATTCGCGTCTCCAGTAAGCGCTTATCCACAAACTACTTACTTTTTAACAAGCTTAATACCTCCCCTCCCCCCTCTGACTCTAAATAATCCAATATATACTCTTATTCAGTTATTAGAACAGTAAAGTTACACTGAGATCAAATTTATGAAATGTTGAACTGACAATACTGCGCATGCGCGATTCACATGACAGCCTGCTGTGACTGAACTAAACTTGAACAACACCGCTGCGGGTAAACCGAGGGCTTAAATGAGAGGATCTGGTGAAAAACGCAAGTTTATTTCATAACAGAAAATAATAATGCAATTTAAATAAGTGAATCATGCTTCAGTTGGGTCGCAGAACTTTACTGTAAGACATTTTTCAGATCATGGTGATGTTTTACTGACTGAAATTACTATTGCTGAGTCCGACTCAAGCGGCAACCTCCCGCTCTCTCTCAGGAAGCCAATACGGAGGTAACTGAAACTGCAATTCATCAAAATTCCGCTAGTCCTGGCTCCATAATAGAGCAAGTTGCAATTGAGCCCACTGTTAGAATGGCCAACTTTACAACAGAAAAAAAGGTGTTTACAGCCTGGTACAAAGAGCGATTTTGGTTCATATAGCTATTATCACCCTCCATGACAACTGTGAGGGGGGTGAATTTTTTATAACTCATCCATTTCCTTTATTTTAGGTTATATTAAGTTTGCATAATTAAGGGCGTGGCCACTTGAGTGACAGCTAGGTCTCGCTGGTCGCCGTCACCTCAGCTGAATCCGGCAGATTAGCCACTGATCTCGGCATTTTCATCGTATTTTTGTTCTGTTTATGTGGCTTTACACAGTCAGCTGCCTTTTGGACTTATTTCTTACAATTATCAGATGATATGGGATGCTGTGTGCACTTATTTGTGCTCACAAACCATTCACGTGGCCTCGTTTCCCATGTGAGTAAAGTTATATACTTATATACCATCTCTATAAATGTATTTGTTTTATTTAAGATCATTTATCACTAATATTTTTCTTTAGACCCGTAAAGCACTCCAGAATGTGACAGATTGATTAGCTGTAGGCTCTAGAACAGTCATCTGAAGCGTTATCATACAGTGTTATGCTGGAGTTCATCAATAGTCTTGCATTTACTAACACACACTATATCTGAAGTCTTTGGAAGTAATTTGCGTTTTCCTTCTGTAGAAAAACGTCATAAGAACAATGTTTAGTGGCTCACTGTATTACTACAGTGTTTTTAAAAGTCTAAACACTTTATTGATATAGTGTACAGCCAAGCACATGTGGTCAGAACACAAACGAGTCGCAGGTAATAAAGTATCAAGTGTTTCTCCCAAAGTAAAGTCTGTCTGCTAGGTCTAAGCAAAGTGCCAGCAGGCGTCTGTAGCTCCGCCCACTCTCCGCCTCTTTGCCCTTGTTTGGTATCCCGCCGTGGGTGCGATGACGCGTGAACAAAATGGCGACGGTTGGCCGCGCCTACTTGTAGCTTCTTTTGCAGTGTTCAGAAACCTATGGGTGACGTCACGGATGCTCCGTCCATATATTTTACAGTTTATGGTCCGACTACAATATTTTAGTATGTTGAGCCCTAACATCCCATCACTACAGTGTATCTAACCTCAGAAGCAGCCTTTCACACATGTTGTACTTAAGGCTGCTATCTTGTGGGCTGTTGTACTTGAATTTGAAGAATTTGAATTTGAAGGTAGATGGTAGTGGTAGATGATAGTGTTCATTCACAAAAAGTGTATGGCTGAGTTTTTATTATACAATAGTTATTCTGATGATTTTGAATCTTGCACCTAACAAATATCCTCATTTAGAAACAAAAAATAAAACTAAAACTGAAACTAATAAAAACGAAACTAAAACTACATAATTACAAAATATAGAAACTAATAAAAACTAGTAAACCTGCCTCTAAAAACTAATTAAAACTGAATTTGAAAACAAAAAGTCAAAACAAAATAGAAGCTACCTGTAAAACTAATGAAAAATCCCAAACTATTATAACCTTGGATCCCTCCCCCATTCCACTGAACACCAATCAGAGAAGAGGGAGTTGCTTTGATTAAATATTGTATTTAAAACAATGATATGCACAGTTAATAACAGTGCGGATTCCATAAAAATAAGAACAGTCAATTTAGTTTTTATAGCGACACCATCTGGATTAAAAATAATAATTTAATTACCGCCTCTCTTTATTAGGTGAAGAGTGCTAACAACCTGCGATCATGGCTTTATTGCACCTTTTTGTCCAGGTTGAATTTAATTATCCATGTAGAAAACTTAGCCACAATAACAGAAATTATTTAGACAACTTTAACGGATGGACACACAGGCATTTTTCCGGAGTCACGCAATCACCGGCAACTGTTGAAAAAGTGCACAGGCCCCTGAAGAGTTGGAGCTGCACATTTAGCCACCCTCCACTCCAGTGACCACACATACACACTCGCCAGACTAAGATGTTTCACTTTCACACTCCTTATTTAAAAACCACACAGAAGCTGACAAATCATGGCCACGGGGGAGAAAACTAATTCAGCTGCATCTCTGCGCACTAGAGCCAGCATCTGTTCCTCGCACCTCACAGCTCCGCGGCCTTTACCGAGTCTATGCAACAAATACAATTATCAGCCGGCAATGCCTCGCCGCGAGCTTTGATGCCCAATAATGGGTCTGTGCGGCAAGATTAACTTTGTTTTATGATGCAGAACATGAAGTTATGAGGCTTGATTTTACTGCCTCCAACAGTGTAATTATTAAGGAAAGGTAAATCATGGAAGCAATGATGATGACTTCAGTGAAATGCCACTGTAGAGAAAGTTAGTTGTTTTTCAGGAGAGCAACCTTTCAGCTTTCCTGATGGATGGGTGGCTGGTGTCTATACTGCGGTTCTACGGTAGTTTGTGCAAAATGTACTCACATTGAATTATTCACAACAGCAGGTCCACGTGTGTTTAAGCTAAGGGTATCTGACTCAACAAAATATCAAACCAAAAGTGCAAAATGCGTTTTATAAATACATGTACAGTTGCAGTCAGAATTATTAGCCCCCCCTTTGAATTATTATTATTTTTTTTTTATATTTCCCAAATTATATTTAACAGAGCAAGGACATTTCCACAGTATGTCTGATAATATTTTGTCTTCTGGAGAAAGTCTTATTTGTTTTATTTTGGCTATAGTAAAAGTAGTTATAATTTTTGTTTTAAAAACATTTTAAGGTCAAAATTTTAGCCCCTTTAAGTTACATATTTTTTTGTTAGTCTACAGAACAAACCTTTAAACTTAAAGTTTAAGCCATATATATATATATATATATATATATATATATATATATATATATATATATATGTATATATATGTATATGTGTATAAATATGTGTGTTTATACGTGTGTATATATATATATATATATATATATGTGTGTGTATATATATATATATATATATATATATATATATATATATATATATATATATATAAAGTTACGAGTGGGATTCTTTGGGGAGTTGTCCCGGACAAAAGTGAATAGCGGAAAAACAAGCCACGCCCACTTTTTTCACATTTAATATTCAGTTTCTCTAGGAACTGCAAAAAAAAAGTGTTCACTTGACCCCCCATATCCCCCTCCCGCCCCCAAACCTCATCACTTTCGCCCTCAACACCTATCCCTTTTCTGGTAACATGCCGGGTCCGCTACCTGTTCACGCCCAATACCTAGGACAGACGTAATCTCAGACTTTAACTCAGAACAAACATGTTCATTTTCAGATTTCAGTTAAAGATAACTAAGGCAAACTGTTTTTTTCTTCTTAATGACATGCACAGATGAATTGTTCACTACAAAACTGGAAATGTGAGCTCACAAAATCAACATGATTCATTTTGATTTAATTTGTCCTTTAAACGAAAATGTATCTGTGTAGACGGCTAACGATAGTTTTCGGAAACGCAACTCAGATGGGATTGGTCATACTGGCATAAAACATGCGACACTGTTAACAGTTTCAAACATGTGTCATTGGGGTCAACAAAGACAGAAACTTGTAACCCACTGAAGGGACAGTGTCTGCACACAGAAGCGGTAATGTATGTAGATTTGGAGGTAGGGGCGATTCTTCACTGATGTGCTGTTCAGATGGGGCGCACCTGCTCACATCAACCTAAATTATCGGCTTTGCTCTGTAGACTCATGCTAATTACACCCTGGTGATACATCAATGCGGATTGATTTAGATTTGCTCCATAGAGCACAAAAAGCCCTTTTAATCATTTCCCCATCTCTTTCCCGATCGGAGAGCGGTGGTCTTCAACAAGGCCACAGGAATGAGGTACAGTAATTACACTCAGAGGCTCCAGGACGAATGAGACGCGTCCCAACAGTGCACTCATAGTGTTTTCTGTTTCTAGCACCGCCGTCATGGATAAGGGTTTGTTATGAAAAGCTTTCATGGTCACAGTTTGGAAACTGACCTTTAAGAAGAGCGTCATTTTTTTTCTCCGCCAGCGATAAGAAATTATTATTATGAATTATCCACCATTATTCTACACTTCAGGGTGCTTTATGAGAATTATATGAATAACTTCTGTTAAACACTAAATAAAAAACTGGGTACATTGAGGTGACATTATTCTCCTTACAGTTTGCGCATTGAATATTAAAAAAAGGAAACTTATCAGAATTACCAAATTACTTTCAGCAGACCATAAATAAAACAAAAATTGAAGGAAAAGGGTTTCTGGAGTTTTTGGAACTCCATGCAGCTCCCGGACTACTCTCCATTGGAAATGAATCACTTCCAGTTTTTCTCTTTATTCTCCATTTCCACCTGGGGATACTCTTCCTGAGGCCCTCAGACTATGCAGAGTCACTGATTCGATCCAAGACCAACGACGAGAGGATCCCAAGGTTTCCATATCCTGGACCAGGCCGTATTCTGAGCAGCTACTGTGGTGGTTATGGAGGAGTGGAGAACATGAGACTGATTCCTGTGACGCTCCAGGGACAGACGAGTAATTAAAATGGTCGTACCCAACTGAGTCTGGTTTCTCTCAAGGTTTTTTTTTCTTCACTTTCGCCAATTAGTGAAGTTTTTTTTTCCCTCTCCGCTGTCGCCACTGGCTTGTATGGTTCAGGATCTGTAGAGCTGCGCATCGTTGGATTTGCTCTTCAGTGTTTGGACTCTCAGTAGTGATTATTAAACCACACTGAACTGAGCTAAACTGAACTGAACTTAAACACTACAAACTGAACTACACTGTTCCTATTTACTGTGACCTTTTATGTGAAGCTGCTTTGACACAATCTACATTGTATAAGCGCTATACAAATAAAGGTGAATTGAATTGAATTGAATTGAATCCAGTTTGTCGTGTGCAATGAAACGGTGGCATTTCGAACAGCATTTTCAAAAAGCAATTTTGTTTCCTAAAAACGACATCAGTGTGAACTGAAGGCCAAATCGGAGAGAGAAAATCTGAATATTTAAAAAGAAAACTTATTAGAATTACCAAATTACTTTCAGCAGACCATAAATAAAACAAAAATTGAAGGAAAAGGGTTTCTGGAGTTTTTGGAACTCCATGCAGCTCCCGGACTACTCTCCATTGGAAATGAATCACTTCCAGTTTGTCGTGTGCAATGAAACGGTGGCATTTCCAACAGCATTTTCAAAAAGCGATTTTGTTTCCTAAAAACGACATCAGTGTGAACGGGAGGTCAAATCGGAGAGAGAAAATCTATTTTTATGTCCACATGAACCGGAAGCTGCAACAGTTTTTTCTTTTTTCATACTGTGACGCAGTTCCTAGAGAAACTGAATATTAAATGTGAAAACAGTGGGCGTGGCTTGTTTTTCCGCTATTCACTTTCGTCCGGGACAACTCCCCATAGAAACCCACTCGTAACTTTTGCTCGCGACAACCCGCACCTGTCCCTAGACCCATCATACCCCCCCCAAAACCTCATCACTTTCTCCCTCAACACCTATCCCTTTTCTGGTAACATGCCATAACTTCTGTTAAACACTAAATAAAAAACTGGGTACATTGAGGTGACATTATTCTTCTCACAGTTTGCGCATTGAATATTAAAAAAAGGAAACTTATTAGAATCACCAAATTACTTTCAGCAGACAATAAATAAAACAAAAATTGAAGGAGAAGGGTTTCAGGAGCAGCATTTGAAATGTGTATTAACTTTTACTGTAACTAAAGGAAACATTATTATATGTTTCAGATCTTTTAAATGGAGTTCCCCAAACTAGAAGTGCCTCTCATAATTAGAAACACAAGTCAATTCATCTTTATTTCTAAAGCGCTTTTAAAATATAGATTGTGTCAAAGCAGCTTAACATAGAAGATTATAGTCAATTGAAACCGGGTCAGAGTTAAAGTTCAGTCCAATTCAGTTCAGTGTGGTTTAATTTTCACTGCTGAGAGTCCAAACACTGAAGAGCAAATCCATCGATGCACAGCTCCACAAGTCCTAAACCATGCAAGCCAGTGGCGACAGCCGCGAGGAAAAAATTTGACCAATTGGCGAAAGGGAAGAATTAAAAAACCGCGAGAGAAACCAGGCTCAGTCGGGCACGACTATTTCTCCTCTGGCCAAACTTCTTGTGCAGAGCTGCAGTCAAGACGCCGGAGGCTGGAGAACCATCGTGGAGAAGCTGCAGGTGGGATAGGTCACAGGCTAGTGTACAGGTTGGCCATTTAGGATTAATGCGGAGACTCGTCTGTCACTGGGTCTTTCAGGAATCAGTCTCATGCTCTCCACTCCTCCCTGACCACCAACAGCAGCTGCTCAGAATACGGCCTGGTCCAAGATTATAGAAACTTGTCTGTGACACCCGTCTGACATTCAACAACCCGAGATCCCCCCCCCCCTCTCCACTTTCATCAGCGACACATCTACATCCTCCGGTAACATGCCAGATCCGTTACCCCGATCTGTTCCAGGACCTCTCAATCACAAATTATGCACTTCCTGTAAGTGTTTTTATTTGTTAATATTGATCTATTAGTTCAATTATATATTGAACTATTAGCATAGTTTCTAGTGTTAATGGTATGTTGTAACGAGGGTGTAAACAAGGATGTAAACAATGGGAAATACTGTTTGGCACCGCTAACATTTTAGCTACAAATTCATATTTATCCGTCAAACCGCTGCAAGCACCCACAATATTCACCAGCGCTGCAGTGTGTAACGAAATAACGAAAAAGATATGTAAATGTTGCATATTAATTATACATGTTTATTCTGATTATGTGAAAGACACTTGTCAGCTGTTATTTTAGAGAGCAGGCATGAGGTTCAGTTGTGCCCTCTAAATTTCAGTCTGATTCAGGCCCAAACTGATACGGCTAATAGCTACTCTGACTGACAGTATTTGCATAGCAGAGGCACAGCGTGAGCTATTAGAGGATGACGCTTCTAATCACTGCACATTATGTTAGCTGGCCAGTCAGAGGAACTAGGAAATATGATTGTCAATTTCATGTTAGCTGAGTAGCTGTAATTAAAGTAATATATATGAAAAAGTAACGTGATTTTTCTACAAATGAAGCATGAGCACACATTGTTTTGCACCACGTAAACACAGCCAAGTCTTAAAAATACACTCTGTACAACCCCTTTAAATCAAATGTCGGAGCTATTGGTGAAGCTCCTGTGAGTGAATTATATGTAGGCGGAGCTTAATTGTATCCATTGGTGTATTTGTTTAGCTAGTTCTTTTCTATTGGTGGATTCCTTTGTGTAATTAACAAATGTAGGCGGGCTTTGATTTTATCCATTGGTGTATTTGTGTAGAAAGCGATTTGTTATTGGTGAATCTCCTGCATTAACATATGTAGGCGGAGCCTATTTTTATCCATTGGTGTATTTGTGTAGAGAGCGATTTGTTATTGGTGGATCTCCTGCATTAACATATGTAGGCGGAGCCTGATTTTATCCATTGGTGTATTTGTGTAGCTAGTGCTTTGTTATTGGTGAATCTCATGTGAGTGAAATAACAAATGTAGGCGGGGCTTGATTTTATCCATTGGTGTAATTGTGTAGCTAGCTCTTTGTTATTGGTGGAGCTCCTGTGAGTGAATTAAATGTAGGCATGGCTTAATTTTATCCATTGGTGTTTTTGTTTAGCTAGTTCTTTTCTATTGGTGGATTTCCTTGGTTAATTAACAAATGTAGGCGGGGTTTTGATTTTATCCATTGGTGTATTTGTGTAGAGAGCAATTTGTTATTGGTGGATCTCCTGCATTAACAAATGTAGGGGGAGCCTGATTTTATCCATTGGTGTATTTGTGTAGCTAGTGCTTTCTTATTGGTGGATCTCATGTGAGTGAAATAACAAATGTATGCGGGCTTGATTTTATCCATTGGTGTATTTGTGTAGAGAGCGATTTGTTTTTGATGGATCACTTGTGAGTGAAATAACAAATGTAGACGGGGCTTGAATTTGTCCATTGGTGTAATTGTGTAGCTAAGGCTTTGCTATTGGTGGATCTCCTGTGAGTGAATTAACAAATGTAGGCGGCGCTTGATTTTATCGGTTGATTATTTTTTTTAGGTAGCGCTTTCTTATTGGTGGATCTACTTTCTTAATTAACTAATGTAGGCGGCGCTTGATTTTATCTATTTGCATATGTTTAGCTAGAACTTCCTATTGGTGGATGTACTGGGTTAATTAACAAATGTGGGCGGGGCTTGATTTTATCCATTGATTCATTTGTGTAGGTAGCGCTTTCCTATTGGTGGATCTACTGGGTTAATTAACAAATGTAGGCGGGGCTTGATTTGATCTATTTGCATATTTGTGGAGCTAGCACTTTTCTATTGGTGGATCTACTTGGTTAATTAACAAATGTAGGCGGGGCTTGATTTGATCTGTTTGCATATTTGTGTAGCTAGCGCTTTCCTATTGGTGGATCTACTGGGTTAATTAACAAATGTAGGCGGGGCTTGATTTTTATCATTAATTCGTGTAGGTAGCGCTTTCTATTGGTAGATCTATTTTGTTAAATAAAAAATGTAGGCGGGGCTTAATTTTATCCATTGGAGTGTTTGTGTAGCTAACGCTTTGCTATTGGTGGATCACTTGTGAGTAAATTACAAATGTAGGAGGGGCTTGATTTTATTCAATGGTGTATTTGTGAAGGTAGCACTTTGTTATTGGTGGAGCTCCTGTAAATGAATTAAATGTAGGCGGGGCTTAATTTTATTCATTGGTGTATTTGTGGAGCTAGTGCTTTTCTATTGGTGCATCACTTGTGAATGAATAAAAAATGTAGGCGGAGCTTGATTTTTTATTTTTTTCAATTGGTGTATTGTGTAGCTGGCGCTTTGTTATTGGTGGATTTCCTGTGACTTAATCCATAAATGTGGGCGGGGCTTAACTGTATCCACTGGTGTATTTGTGTAGTTTGTGTTTTGCTATTGGTGGATCTCTTCTGAGTAAATTAACAAATGTAGGCGTGGCTTAATTGTATCTATTGGGGTATTTGTGTAGCTAGCTCTTTGCAATTGGTGGATCTCCTGTGAGTGACAGCTTAATCCCACGCTTACTAATCAAATATATAATAAAAGAGGGAGGGTTGTTACTTTTAAAGGTTGTGAGGGCATTTGATATGAATTTAAAACAAATAATGGTGAGCACAAACAAAAAATAGCTTAATGTTTCGTAAAAGTTAAGGGTTTGTTATGAAAAGCTTTCATGGTCACAGATTTCAGACTGACCTTTGAGAAGAGCGGCTGGAAATGAGTGTTATTTTTTTCCCAGCCTGCGATAAGAAATATTCTAAATTATACAAGGCTGTAAGACCAAACTCAATTTTGTGATTCAGATGGATTACAGATGCTTTATTGCAGCATTAATTCGTCTTTGGCATCTCAGACAAATTTGAAAACAAACACTGCAGTCCACAAATAATCACATGAGGGGGGAGAAAAGATGATTACAATTTATTAAAGATTTTGAAAGAAGTATCTAATGCTCTCCAACTGCATCAGTTTGATTGAAAATAAACATGGTGGCTCAGTGGTTAGCACTGTCATCTTAAAGCAAGAAGATCGCTGGCTCGAGTCCCGGCTGGGTCAGTTGGCATTTCTGTGTGGAGTGCACGTTCTCGCCCGTGTTCACATGGGTCCAAAGACATGCGCTATAGACCAATTATCATGTTTGTAAACATTCAGTATGCGCACGCAGGGAGGTTGCAGAAAAAAAAAACGTGAGCGCTAGCATTTACAGCGAGGGAATGACATCCGATGCGGTACAGAGTTTGTTGTTGTCTTAGAAATAAGATATATTGATTACATATTATATATATTATTTCCATAATGCTTTCAGCGTATTATAACAGCGCGTCACCCAGTGATAAGCACAGTTATTCTGCAAAATTAACGTTAAAGTGAGCGGCGTTCATCTGACAGGTCCATTTGTGATAGCACCCTCCCAATGAATACTGGATAAGACGAAATGACCAAGCATCCAGCACCAAATCTACAATCTCATTGAAGCTCCAAGTGATTTTATAAGAGACAAGTTAAAGGCCTACAAGTCTTTGGATGCCAACAATGTTGTTTCTGTCCGGTCGTGTGGAAGAAATAATGCTCCAGGATGACCAGATTCAACATTATGTAGTGCTAAAAACCGAGGTTCTGCCTAGCCAAAGACAAGGAAAGGAGACGGAACTGTACAAGGCCTGGGTAATTAATCATCAACAAGCAAAACAACTGCATTCTGACAGTAAACTACACCTGTACTGCAGGGTATGTGAACACACACATAAAGGTAAAGTTGGTTTTATATTCGCACATTCAGACTTTCTGCTTAAGCAATCTCTAAATAGCGAAATCATATTAGCAGCCAGTGACTATCAAAGTAGAACATTGTTCACAGTCAAATAAACAGTGTTAATGTTGTTTTCAAGTCACACTTGCAGGTTATTTTCAGAACGAATATTCAAAGTGCCTTGGTAAACAATATAGGGAGTGTGTCACAAGTTGTCACTGAATGAATGTGTGAATATTCATTCTTGAATGTCTGAATATTGCGCAGTTTAATTAACCATATGTAACTGTTTTTGCTGAAATCATTTCTGCAATCAATAATGAGTAATGTGTATGATTCAGCATAGCGTGAGCTTACCTGATATGACATGAGAACTGCAGAGTCCAGCATTTCTAATTAGCTCATTCAGCTTCCTTGTTAGCCAAAGACGTCTGCAGTTGGCTTTAAAGCAGTGAGGTGTGTAGTATAAAGTTAAGTTTCTATTTTTGGACTTTCGAATACTATTGCAGCCTTGTCTTTTTTTTGCCACAGGGAACCCGTGTGGCGTCATGTGTTATTGTAGGTTGCTAATTTGTCTATAGGTGAATTGAATAAACTAAATTGGCCGTTGTGTATGATGTGGTCTGAATGAGTGTGTATGGGATGTTTCCCAGTACTGGTTTGCAGCTGGAAGGACATCTGCTGTGTAAAACATACACTGGATAAGTTGGTGGTTCATTCCGCGTGTGGAGACCCCTGATGAGTAAAGGGACTAAGCTGAAGGAAAATGAATGAATGAAGAATGAACACAAAAATATTTAATTAAATAATTATTTCAAAATTGTTCTTTTATTATTGCAATTTTGATCCAAAAAATGCAACCTTGGTGAGCCAAAAAGAAATAAAAAAATAAAACAAAATTATTGCATTATTTGATTTTCTTTATAAAAAATAAATTAAAAAGTAAATCATAATTCGTTCAAACTCTTGAACAGTAGAGTAATGTACTGCATAGTAAAAATATATCAATAATAATAATAATAATGATTTTCATAGGTTTATCTCCACATCCTTATTGTAAGTTCTGTGAACCAGAGTGTCCAGATACCTTTTTACATGTAATGTGGGAATCCCGGAGGTGCAAAAACTGTGGGATTCTGTGCTAGACATTTTATTTAAAGTTACAAGAATTTGTTTTCCCAAAGATACTGGTATGGTTATTGTTGAATGATAACTCTCAATTTCCCTTAAATGCAAGGTCCAACAGTTTGGTCAGCTGCTTTAACTGCTACAAAGAAAATGTTTGTACAGAGGTGGAAACCTCCTCATGATCTCTCAGTTAAGCACTGACTGCATTCACTTTGGAATTACTGTACCTAAAACTGTCATCAGCAGCATCAACAATGCTACACTGAACATTTTGACAGTGTGGAAAATCTACTATATGCGACATTGAAGAAATCTAAGATACTTAACCCTCATCTGATACTAGGAAGGTCAAATTTAATGTCATTTACTTAATTGTTTGGTCTAAACTACACTTATCCTGTGATTTCTGATGTGCATGGTGGATGATGGATATATACGGGGACAGTAAGAGCTGTTAAAAATACTTTTCTATTTGATTGTAAAAATTGTATATATTCATTGTGGAAATAAAAAAAACTGAATTACAAAAAATAATAATCATGATTTTCCGCATTTTAAATTGTAGTCATTTTGTAATGTTGTAGTTTTATTGTATTTTGATTATAGGTGGGCATAGATTCTTTTTTTTTTTTTTCTAGATTAATCTCATCGTAATCTTGGAATTAATCTAGAGTAATCTAAATTAAAATGGCTCATTTGAATTCTGCCGAAGGCATTCAGAATATGTGTGCTACCCAAATATTAAGTCTTTGAGAACAGGTTTCTCTAGCCAGGTGGCGCATTACACCAGGGGCTTATCTCCTGTTTCCAAAATGCATCACAAACTGCTTGAGAAATTGTTCTATTGGGATAATTGGTGATGAAAATAAATTGTTCAATAAGATGTACTTGAGTTTACTAACTGTTTATTCAGTTAAATATGAATTTTGATCTGTAGGTCTACATAAGCTCAAAACAGCGATTTTGATTTCACCTTAATCCGACTAAACTCATAACTGAACTAAACAGAAATGGAATTAAGATGTGGAGTATGCATATATAAGTGGCATTATTGAAGTAAACACCGCAATCAACTAGTACCGTCATGTAGGACTTCCACATGTCACACACAAACACACACACACACACATCACGAAATGCCAAAGTTTTTTTTCTTTTTATTTGGCGTGCGTTATTAATTCCATAACACTCTCACCTGTCCTTACTCCTTATTTGCGTCTAATACCCCAGTTTGTCACGGGGGCATGAATGAAATGTTCATGAGTTAAAGTGAAACTGCCGAACTGCAGTTAAAGTCAGGCCTCCTGCTGATTTGATTCAGAAAGGCACTTGTTTGTCAGACGGCTCACCGGTCAGGGATACATCCACGCTAAAATATCAAGGTGAGAGCATCATAGCTCCCAAGCTAGAATAGCTAGAATAGACCAGCTCCCAACCAATTTTGAGAATAGATTAACGGCAATATTTTATTATCGCACGATAAGAGTCTCGCGTTAACGCAGCACGTTAACGGCCCAGAACTAATTTTGACTAATGGTAAAGTTGCCAGAAAAAATAGTTTGAAAATAAATACTTTGATTAATTTTAGATGATTTC